>NW_027279045.1:0-195000 GCF_046629955.1 Centroberyx affinis | reverse complement strand
ACAACCACCACCCATTTCAATCCGCTGATGAACTGAAGCATTACAGTGTGAATTTACACTGCTGTTGAGAAATGTAAGATCCTAAAAACGTTTATCATCCACACACCGGCACTGGCCACTGTGAACTAGTAACTTAAAAAGCCTCTGAATAAGTTCTCTATCAGTTTGTTACATAACCAAATGTTAAGGTCTATACTATAACAAACATATACTTACATATACATTACTCAAGACTCCAACTTGAGTTAAAACCTACAGTATTATGGGCTCTCACAAAATGACTGATATGCATTCCTGATTGCCTCGGGAATCATTAATCTATATTCTTCTCTGGTATTACTGAAAGTACAATATTTCCTTTTTTATTCTTTTATCTTTGAACATCAAAACATCAAAACAATCAAATTACAATCAATTATTTACAAAGCCATTATCGGTAAACTGCCCTCTTTTTTGACCACACTCCAATTTTCCAGCAATGCCTACAGTCTAAGATCACAATCCTGCGTCTTCTTAAAGTTCCCAGAATTTGAGCTGTTTTGATTTGATTACTTTGCACCCTGGTCCTGGAACAATCTCCAGTCAAAGCTCCAGCTTGACCATTTTATTCCCATAAATCAGTTCAAACTAATTATTCCCAGTCTCATGCAAGATGTGTGCTCCTGTTTCTGATCTAAATCGTGAGTTTTTTCTTTTATTGTACATATTTTAGTATTTTTCTTGTTTTGTACTGCTTTGTATGTTTTATTTTGTAACCCCTGCTGCCATTTCTTGGCCAGGTCTCCCTTGAGATTTTGAATCTCAATGGAACTTCCTGGTTTGGTTACTAATGAGGCTGTGTGCTTTGGGTTAGGGTTAGACATTTATCAGAAACTGCTGACAAAGGTCTGAAGATTTCTTCTAGACACACAGTGTTTTCTATGTTTGCTTGTTTGTTTTTTTGTTATTTGCATTGATCTCTTTCACTCCTGAACCTTCTCTCCATCTCTCTGTCTCTTTCTTTCTGTCTCCACCCTCCCTTGTCCTCTTCTTTCGCCTCGGCTTGCTTTCATTCACCCCTCTCTTTCTCTTCGCTCCTCATTTTAAATCACACACTCACTCCATCACATTAGATTAGAACGCTGCCACAGCTCGTTTACCAGCTAACCAATCAGATCACACGCCCTTGTTGGCCTCTCTGGGAGACCCTGTAGATCCTGTATAAATGAGTTTCTGAATACTCATCATCCACACACACCCTCCTCCTCCTCCTCATCGTCATCATCATCATTATCCTCAACAAAAATAAAAAAGAAACAGCATTAGCATCATCACTGAAATGATCATCTTTATCATAATCATATTACTATTATCATTATATCATCTCCATCATCAACGACAACATTGTGTTACTAACAGCTTGTAAAATGAATGTTTTAAGCTGTTCATTGAGAGCCTTGGAGCCTTCTTGTCCGTTGCTTTTGAATTTGAACTAACAGCATCATGAGTACACATCTTCCTCTGTCACTCAAAGTTAAAGTCGGTTAAAGAATCGTCTCCATTGTCGACCTAATAAGTATAAAACCAAACCCAATCTCTCTTTCAGGAGAATCTATCTCACTATATCATGCGACTTTCATTAATTCAGATAAACAGATCAATGCCTCAAGGACACGCACTATCAATTCATATTTTTGTGTGTGTGTGTGATTGTGTGAGGATTAAGCTGTGCGCTGGCTTTTGAACAGCAGGAGAATGCAGAGCTGCTCCAAAAGGTGACAATTTATGCCGAGTCAGGCGTCACTGCACCTCTCAGCTCTCTCACTCCTCTCTCTAGCGCACGCTGTCTAAGACCCTGCCCACCCTAAAAATAACTTGCATATCACTGCCTTCACATGAAAATCTGAGATCAACAAAAAGTCACCTTCACAGGACTCTTAAAGAGGACCTCATTTTTAAATTGTGTGCAGAAAGATATGGGAATCCCCCAAATTAACTTATTTATGATAATTTAGTCTGTTTGTCTATAAGGTAGACCAAGATGCCAAATTAATGTATACACATTTGCAGATTATTAAGGGCCTTTTTTTGGAAATGTTTCAATTCTGTCTTACAACTTTACAATGACTGTACATTGATATTTACAATAGTACATGAGGTTGGCATGAACTGGAAGGTAGTATTGTTAGGATTCTTTTCTTATTGCTTTCAAGAGTTAAAATTGAATGGAATAAATTAGATAAATTGAATAGACTAAACTAAATAAATAAAGCAATTATTGTACCCTCTCAGGGAAAAATGTTAATTATTTTCATGCAGTCTCCATCAGTCTACTGTGCATGAAAGGTTTCCAAGAGCCAGTCTTAGGTGGTTCAAAGTGAAAGGCTTTCACGTTCCCTGGAAGTGTTGATTCAGTTAACCTGAGAAAGAGAAAAGCTAGATACACAACATTGCTCTTTTTCATTTTCTTTGAATATGATAGCCCTTTTATGTTTTTTATACTTTTCTTTCTCACTCCGTCTTTCTCTGGAAGGAAAAGCAAAGAGGTTTTGCTGCACTAAAGAAAAATCTTAACATTGTTTGTTGACTACTTCCTTTCTCTGTTTCTCTCTCTTGCCCTCTCGCTCATTCCTGCTCGCTCTCCTCCTCTTAACTCTCCTCTTAAATGAAAACAAGAGCATGCAAACAAAATGAATTTCCACTGCCATTTACTTTGATGCTCCCGTTCACAATAGGTAGATAAAGAGAGTAAACAAAGAGAGAGAGGGAATGAGAGAGAGAGAGAGAGAGAGAGAGGGAGGACAAGAGAGAGTGAGGATGAGAGAGATGGAGGAGCGCCCAGATTACAATCTGTTTCATGTAGCCTTTGTTATTGTTTGTGTTGAATTGGTTTGAAGGTTGAAAGATAATTACTTTGGCAATGCTGTCATTTTCATGGTCATGCCAGTGGCGCCTGAAATTCCTTGCAAATATATGTAGTGCTGCATATCTCTTATCCAGGAACTAACTTTAATTATGTTTTCTTTCTCCCTGCCTTTTTTTCTTCCCGTAATCCCCTCTTTCTTCCCGCTCTTCCTCCTCTGTCGCTCCTCATCTCCTTCATCCCCTCGATTCCCCTTGCCCATCTCTTCTCTTCCTCCTCCCTCCTCCTGTTTCTCACTCCTTTTCACCCATTCGCTCTTACTCCTCACTCACCCCTCTCCCTCCTATACTCTCTTTTTTCTCCCTCCCTCGCCCCTCTCTCTACTCTCTCCAGGTCTCTGTCAGGACGTATCGTTGGCGGTGTGTGGTGGTTCTTCACCCTCATCATCATCTCCTCCTACACAGCCAACCTGGCTGCCTTCCTCACCGTGGAGAGGATGGTCTCCCCCATAGAGAGTGCCGAGGACCTGGCCAAACAGACAGAGATCGCCTATGGGACGCTGGACTCTGGCTCTACTAAAGAGTTCTTCAGGGTAAGGACTTACCGACACACTATACTCACTCACTTGATTCCTTCAAATGCTACTTATTCCTATTAAAGGCTTAGCTGAAGAAGTCGCTTTGGACAAAAGCGTCTGCTAAATGATGTAATGTAAATGTAATGTCATTAAGAGGCATAGGACCTTGACTAAGTTAAGTCAAGCCAAGATAAGTTTCTCTATAAAGCGCATTTAAAAACAACCAAGTGCTGACCACAGTGCTGTACAAGTAAGTGCAAGAACAAGAATAGAAACAGACAAATACAATGCAATTGATAGATCAGATAGTAATTCATACAACCCATCAAACACATGCACAATAAACAATGCATCACACACATACAGTATATACATTCATAGGCATGTCATGCAGGCTCCAAGTCTAAAGAATAAAGATGGGTTTTGAGATGGTTTTTATTTTGTCAGTGGAGGAGACAGATCTAATGCGGTGTGTGAGGCTTTTCCACAGTCTCGGGGCTGCAGCTACAAACACCCAAGCTTCAGCCGAGACTGTAGAACAGCCAGGAGATCTCTATCGGATGACCTTCCACCCTGCCAGTCCCGCCAGTGGGACCATTACAATAAATGCATGTTGCGCGGCCAAGCTTTGTTCAAACCCACAGAACTTCATTTTAAATTCTAGTCAAGATCCCAAGCCTTCCAAAGTTACCAAAAATGTCATTCTGAATTACACGGAAATAGACAGATATCTAGATTTTTTCCATTGTATTGTATTGGAATGTGAAGCAGAATGTGACGTTGTCGTACAATATGAGAAAAAAGTTTATTTAAGCAATATTACACTTGAGGGTGTGCTTTACCGTCAGTATTGGCACGACAGTGATGCGGTCAGGACCGAGGCGCTTGCGCCGAGGTCCATAAGCATCACTGAAGTGTGTACCCTCAAGTGTAATATTGCGATTATACAACGGTTACCAACAAAATAAAAGATATAATCAAAATGTATTCATATTGTGGGGCAATTCGCTCTCAAAATCAAAAACTTTTTGCTAGTGTTATCTCCGTTTTCCTGAAAATACATGGGGTCTGACTAATAACTGGAAAACAATCAGTCACGTCAGTAGATTCCTATGTAATGAAACCTAGTTTACTACTCCAGCAAGTAGGCCGACCCTTAGTAACGACCTAGCAACAGAGACGATTTCTAGTCTCTGTTGAGTCAGCCAGCCAACTTGAGCTAACGCTTCCTAGAGATCGTGGGATTTCCCAAACTGAATAAATACCACACATATAAACACAAAACTGCCTTGCTAGCTCAATCTTGTTGTAACTAAGATATCTGCTGAAAAAAAGAATTTTTCCATGGACAGATTTAGCTGCTACGTCCGCGAACTTCACATGTATTTTTAAGCTAGTAGCGCTGTGTCACCGACTCACCGGCACAGCTGATGGAGGATGCCAGAGCGTCTAGTAACATCAAGTCTGAACAGAGTTATATTTAAATATATTGTATAATAATATATGGCGGAGTAATATTTTTAGTGATGAGCACGGAGCACGGCTAGGTGTGCTGTCATGCTGATTTGATCATGTTCTAAATGTCTAGTTGACCAATCAGATTGCTTGGTCGGAACTACCTGTTGTATAATCTACGTTTGAAGCCACTTAAAGAGAACTTTAAGTTGAAATCAGGGTACTAAGGGTCGAGTAGAAGCGTAGGAGGTCGGATATGTAAGTAGGCGCCAGCCCATTCAAAGCCTTAAAAACAAGCAACAGAATCTTAAAGCCAATTTTGAAGCAAATTTGGAGGCAGAGAAGGGAAGCAAGGATGGAGGTGATGTTATCTCTTTTCCTGGAGCCAGTCAAAAGCAGAGCAGCAGCGTTCTATGCTAGCTGTAGGCGGGACAAGGACGAGTGACTAATGACAGTGAAAAGGGAGTTACAATAGTCCAGGTGGGAGGAGATGAATGTGTGGATGACTTTCTCCAGATCTTGGCCAGAGATAAAGGTTTTAATTTTGGAGATGGCCGTAAGCTGAGAAGAGCTGGCTTTGACTACCAAGTTTATTAGTTTGTCAAACTTGAGGGGTGAACTAAAGATCACGCCAAGATTTTTGGAGGAGGATTTTGTATCAGAAGAGATTTTGCATCTAATGTGATAAACTAAGATTCTCAAACATTTCCAATCATGATTAGAGTGGAATAGAGCGGAGATCACGTACCACAAAACTGTGACGTCACGGGTTCGAATCCAGGCTGGGACCTTTGTTGCATGTCTCTCTCACCCATCCAGTCTAATAAAGCGAAAGAAATGGTACAAGAATAATCTAACAAATAATAAAGAGAAATGGAGGATAGTGGAGCTGACTGGACTGGAGTAGAGTATAGGGAGAGGATAGTGGAGTGGAGTGGAGTGGCGTAGACCTGGAGTGGCTTCACCGACTGACCCATTCACCCACACAAATTGCAGTTCTGCAAGCACTCATATATACCCACATAGAAACGTAGACACACACACACACACACACACTGATGTGAATAGTGAATGCAAGTGATGCTGATAAAGATATACATTTCATGCAGACGTGGGCAAAATATCCGAATCATCTCTACACACAAACCAACTGCACAGATACTCACTTAGTCATGCTCTATAGGAATATGCACAGTCGTGTGTGCATGCGCATGCAGGAGCGCTTGTGTGCTCATGCATTGTGTGTGTACATACCAATTTACAGTCATGCCTTGTAGAGATGCGTGCATTAGTGTGTGTGTTTTGTTTTTTGTTTTTTTTTTGGGGGGGGGGGCATGTGTCGGTGGGGCTGTAGCAGACAGTTTGTGCTTCTGTGAGCGGCTCTGGCATCATCAACATAACGAGCGGCCTGAAATCTGTGGAGGGTGAAAAAGCAATTTACTCTCCCACAGCTGAGGGGGATTCACCACCACCATTAATTGTCTCTGTGTGTGTGTGTGTGTGTGTGTGTGTGTGTGTGTGTGTGTGTGTGTGTATGTGTGTGTGCGTGCGTGTGTGTGTGTGTGTGTGCGTCTACATTTTTGTGTGTATTCAAGCATGTATGCATGCATATTCAAGCACGTATGTATATGTGTATATACATATGTATGTGTTCGTGTGCAGGCACATGCATGTGTGCAGGCGTGTGTGTGTTTGTGGGTGTAATACTTCTCCCACAGAAGAATATTATGTGTCTATATATATATGTATAAGTGTTTTGTATAGTGCGGATGCCTGAAGGTGACTTGCAGCATCCATTTCCTCCTTTACAGCCTCACTCATTGTTAAAGAATCTGGAAGGAGTAGCACCGCATTGTCAGACATCCATCCCTCCAAGGCCAGACACTGCTTTATACGTGCACAGACATCATCTCTCTCTCTCAATTTCCCTCTCTCTCTCTCTCTCTCTCTCTCTCTCTCTCTCTCTCTTTCACACACACACACACACACACACACACAGGAATGCACTCCACATACACATACCGCATACTGTACATACACATACATTCTGTGTACAAACACACAAACAGAAAAGCAGAAACACATTTTGTCTGGGTCAGGTAGAGAAATATGTGGATAGAGAGTGAGGGATGGGGAAGAGATGAAGGAGGGATGGATGGATGGATGGATGGAGACAGAGAATGAAGGGAAAAAAGGAGAGATGAGGGGATGGAGAGAGTGGGCTTTTTTTTTTTTTACCTGCGAACGAGTTTGGCAGACAGAGTGAGAAATAAAGGCAGATGGAATGGGTGGAGGGAGAGAAGAGGAGAGGAGAGTGGGGGAGGGAGGGGAGGAGGAGGGGTCTGCTGGTCCAGTTGGATGTGAGTGACATTATTATGGGATAGGTGTCCGTCACGCACTAGCGCCACACACACACAACACACACACCATCCCCTAGGCGCTGGTTTCGGTGGCTGAGGCCGCGGCTTGTCTCTTGCAGAGCGACAGAATAGCACTTTATCACCGGGAGAGAAAGAGAAGAAAGAGCGAGGGAATAACAGGACGCTTGTGGAGGATGACAGTTTGACTCCCCCGCTTGTTATTTTCACTCTTGACTACACACAACCCACACACACACACACACACACACAGACACAGGTGCGCAGAAATGTGCACATACAGACACATTCATACACACACATACACACACACACGGTATACACAGTATATACTGTACACAATATATTGTATCACAATAGACAGATTTCCTCGCAAGAGAACAAATGCAGAATCTACATCAACAGTTGCACAACCAGCAATTTATACCAGTCATAAACTCATTTAAAGTAGTAATTAATAGTCGACTAGTCAAGGGAGGCATAATGTTACATTTTTAATGTGGTTATAAATATCATTCCTTGCCAGAGGATCAAAAGGGGTTGATGGAACACACAGCACGCCACAGCAGCTGATTCATTTTAATCAAGGACTGTAGGCATTTCCCACTGCTGACTGACTCCTGAAAATCAGCTGCACCACCTCGCTGTACATTAGAAAGAATGGGAGCAATAAATATTGTAAAAATATATAAAACAACCTCCTAAAACATTTATACAAATCTAGTCCCAACACTGTTGTTTTTATTGTAGAGAAATGGAACAAACATGCTATGATCAATGTAAACACAATGTACAGCAGAGTCTCATTGTGCCAACATAATGCAGAAATGAATAGTGCATTTTCATCTCCTCTGTTCTCAAATTAATATCCCAAATCCAGTTCATTATTATTATCAAGATAGTTGAACAAGCAAATCAAACATTGGGCATGATTTATTCTGTATGCTGAAATACGAACACTGCCTCATGAAAATATCAATTGCTGCCCATCTAGAGAGAATGTTTAAGATGCTAAACAATATACACTGTAGATGGATGAACCAGAGTCGAGGGTGTTTCTGCTTTACAAACAGGGATTTCTTGTGTATCCTATTATTGTGTAGATGACTAGCTGATGCCTTCCTACTGCACTTGACTATTCAACAAGTCGTCAACTTCGAAACAAGGATGTTCCCATAGAAACAAGGATGGGCCATTTTCGACACAACCATGTTTCTGGTGTCTGTCTAGTTTCTTGTGTAACTTTTCAACACAGTATTTGTTACACAGCTTTGACGTTGATGTGTTGAAAGTGCCACAAAATGTCCATGTCCATCCAGAACACACAGCATGGATGTGTTAAAAACAACACACCATTCTTTAGGCCACATAATTCAACTCAAGGCCACCATAGAAAGCGCAAAAGGCTGAAAAGCACTGAACATGTAATTGGACTAATTAAAAGACAAATTTAGAGAATGCATAGGTCACAATGTGTGAACTTGCTTTGAAGTGGCATTTTATGTCTTTTTATTTAATCATATATGATCAGAAGGTTGGATAGATAAATGGATGAAAGGATGGGTATAAAGGTGATGGATGGATAGATGGATTCATATTATAAAAGCACATAGCTGCCTACTGGTCAATGCAATAAAAACACACAAAAAGAGTTCTTTTGTGGTTGTTGAGCTACTATGCTAACAGTTTTAGGAAATCCTGAATCCTGTTTCGGACAATTGCTTGAAAGCTCAGTGGTAGTGACACATTGTCCAAATAGTCTGACAACTTCCCTAGCTTACCCTTACAGCTATCTATGGCTATTTAACAATAACATGGCTATCTTCCTCTCTGTCTGTCACCCTCGCTCTTCCCTTGTCTGTCTCTCCCTCCACTGGACCACCAAAACCATAATCTACAAGAACATTTGGTCTTGTATTTTAGCCAAATGACAGCCTGTTAATCCTTAACTCACCTCTGCTCTCTCCTCTCACCTCCCCATCCCAGCGGTCCAAAATAGCTGTCTATGAGAAGATGTGGTCATACATGAAGTCCGCCGAGCCCACGGTCTTCACCAAAACCACAGCCGAGGGCGTGGCAAGGGTTCGCAAGTCCAAGGGGAAGTACGCCTTCCTCCTGGAGTCCACCATGAACGAATACACGGAGCAGCGCAAGCCCTGTGACACCATGAAAGTTGGGGGGAACCTGGACTCCAAAGGATACGGAATTGCCACCCCAAAAGGCTCACAGTTAAGGTGGGTGGAGTAGTGTAACAATAGGAAACAGTAGCAAAGCTGATACTGTACTATTGCTATGGTATTCCACCTACCCTGCTGTGCCTTTTATTCTACTGGATGTTTCCTTGTTTGACCTATCACTGCTGTCAGATGAAAACATCTCTCCCAACCAAAAAATTTAGAAATTAAGTAAAACTGGGTATTTTTTCCCATGCATTTTTTTAAATCTATGCATTGGATTTTGATTGGCTTTCACACACATCAAGGGTCAGGAGACTAACTCATATAAACAATAAGTCACCAGTCAAATTTAAGGCCAAGACAATTCATGTAGAACTCCAAAGGCAAAAAAGGAGTTACAAGGTTTTCACCCAGCGGCAGCGATATGAGTGTGTTTGGATATCAGTATGCAGATTGTGTAATTCATCATTCTTCTTCTTAATCTCTTGGTTTCTTGATTTCCTTCTCTTTCTCATTCTGTCTTCTGCCTTTCTTACTTTCCCCCCCTCCATCTCTCTCTCAGTCACTCTCTTCTTCTCTCCCTCCCACCATCTGTCTGTTAACTTAGGGGCTGTTAGTTCCATTGCTGTCTCCTGTCTCCTGTCACTGTCGCGTCACTCATCTGTCCCTCCGTCCCTCCGTCCCTCCTTCCCCTCCTGTTGCTCTTTCACTCACTCTTTCTCTCCGCAGGGCCACCTTACAGGTAACGCTGTCCATTTGTCTGTTGTCTCGCTGTCTCACGTCTGCGTTCCTTTCATCTGCAGAGACAGAGATGGTAGTCATGATGATGATGATGATGATGATGATGATGATGATGATGATAGCTGGATTATGAAGGAAGAAAGTTATTGACTGACTGTCGCCATGGGGAGGTGCAGAACGCCAGACTGTTGCCACTAAATCCGGAGCCACAAGGGGGAATTTATAGATGAACAGGAAACAGAAAGTGAGAAACAGGAAGTAGAGGGGCGTGGCCAACGGGGGGACTAGAATCTAAACAAACAGGATCCCACATCAAAAAATATAAAGTCAGAAAGGAATCAATAATGTTCATTAAATTCTAATTAAATTAGGCTCATTTATAATGTTTGCAAAAACGTTTGAATGCTAATTGGACAATGCAAAATTAAAACCCAAACCCAGAAGTATCCAATAGTTAATTATCAAGAATGCTTGACCGTGTGGGTGTGCTGGTTTCATAGAGAGAGTAAGAGATGGAGGCAGAGAAGGAGAAATGAGTGGCTACTAGTGAGGTTGCTCCTCCCTTAAAGGGACAACATGACTTGAATTTTAGTTTTGATGTTTTTCCTCACTTGACACTTGTTTTCTGGCTTGTTAGCTTGTGCCTAACAGTCCATATAGGTTTCAGTGAGGAATGCTAACAATGCTAACAAGTCATTTTTCAGGCAACCGAGGGACCAGAGTAGAAACGTTGTCCTCACAAAGTGCCCGCTGAAGAAAATTATCTGACTAATTCAGCAAAACTGGACCGCTTGCTCTCCCTTCTCTCACTCCATCTCTTTCTGACAGTATTTCTACTTTGCCTCATTAACAGCAAAACACAAACAGCACACCTCACATCCTGTCCTATAACTTCCCCCTGTGTATGGTGCAAAGAAGTCCCTCGAAACCCCAGTCACTTTAGTTCCTCCTTTGCTATTCAGACAAAGGTTTTTCCGTTTCTGAGGGAAAAGTGACAGACAGCGGGTGGATAGCTCCCATTTCCAGCCCCCCAAACGCATTGCTGGGACTATCCTCGGTTGTCTCTGGCTTCTCCCAGTCAGCGGAAACCCAATCTATCAGTTGCATGCATGTGGCTGGGAGTGCGCACGTCAGGTGAGCTGCCCCTTCCCTCGGTACAATAATCAGAGCGCTAATGTGAGCTGATGATGTTGATGATGAGAATGAATAGTATGCTAATTAAAATTAGTATTATGAATATATTATTTTAGTTATGTTTGATATGATTATTGATATGTTAATGTTATTATCATGACTCAAAAGGAATATGTTTGAAATGTTTTTATCCATACCTCTCTTATTTTGATGAGATTTTTCATGGCTTGTAGATCCCCCTGGAGAACACTGTCTCTCTCTGAACCTCTGAATGCATCAGAGGTTTTCTTTATTCACCGAGCCTATCTATCTATCTACATAGAAAGTGTTACGCCTTTAAAATTAGCATTGGCCCAACAAATCATTCTTCATTTTGATAAAGTGCTCAAAAAGCTAATACTGTTGGGTAATAAATATACAAATATAATTTCCAGCCAGTAAGCAATGCTTTTTTCTAGTATTGCTTAGCAATAAAGTTTAGTTCCAGGAAATAGAAAGTAAATCACCGGAGGCTTTAAAAATTCTGGACCGTTTATAGATACAGATAGCAGACAGGCAGCAAGATGGACAAATCACTGACTGCCAGACCAACAGAAAGACAAATAGTGAGAATTTTTTAAATCTTTATTTATCCAGGGAAATTCAACTGAGCATGCTTCCTCTTTTCCAGCAATGCCCTGCTTCATAGTCATACATACAATTCATATATTGTCTTTTACCATTTCAGTGAGGTTCAGTGCCTTGCTCAAGGGCACCGCGACAGTAGTTATTGAGGGAGGGGAGAGTATTATTCATTCACTTCCCCCAACTACATCTTCCCAGCTGGTCGGGGGATTTGAACAGGCAACCTTCTTGTCGCAAGCCTGCTTCTCTAACCTCTAGCCTATCGTCTCATTCTAGGCATCTACTGTCGCCTAGAATGAGATAGGTCTTTCAGATAGACAGCTATACAGACAGAGGGACAGACTAACAAACAAGGCAGACAGACTGCAGCAACCTTTTTGTGGAAATGAACCCTGCTGATTACAACATCTCAAAGAGAGAAGAGGGCAGATCAGAGGATGGTGACAAAGAGGAGAGACAGAGTGGAAAGCGTTTTGCAGGCAGTTATAAAGGAGAGAGAGAGAAATGCTGGAGAAAAAGAGAGAGGGACAAAATACAATTGTAAAGGAAGCACAGAGAGTAAGATGACAAAATCATGCAGCTCTCATAACCCTGTTTTGTAGACATGTGAATCACTGTTGTGAACATGATTGAAGCCTTGTATCTAACAGTGATGGTACACAGGCAACATTTTGAGGCAATTGAGATAGACAATAGCGGCTTCAGCAGAAACAGTGATCGGTAAATGGCATGAATTCAAAGTGGACAACATAATGGTCATTAAAAATACTGCTGGTCATTGTTGTTACCACTGCTGTTTGTCTATGTTGCTTCAAAATGTTGTCTGATTATCTTGGTCTTTAACATACATGGAAGTCATACAAGTACACTTACAGTTAAACAGATTCATTTATGTTCCATTTCTGCACTGTGACCCCATGCAGTTGCACCCCATCCCTTCATAAACATCCCAAATATAAAGAGCTTAGCTGAATACATACGCGCACCCAGCATGAATGTGTGATTTTTAGCCCTCTGTGTCCCTGATTTTTTGTTTGGAGGTCATTCCCCTCAGGGGTGTGAGCAGGAGGGCTGTAGGGGATCTGAGCCACACACATACACACACACACACACACACATATACACGCACACACACACACACTCACACAGACTAGCAGGAAGCTAACAGAGGAGCAGGAGGAGACAAGAGCACCATCAGCAGGCTGCTAAGACCTGGTTAACACACTTTATACCAGCAATCTGACACTCACTGTGGAGCAGCCTCTGTTAGAGCGGCCCAGTACAGGAGAGAGGAGGGATAGACAAAATAGATAAATAACTGGACGGATGGAAAAAAGACAAAATGAGATTAACAGAAATAATGTTAAAGAACAAACTGTTAGGTGGAAAGTTACAGAGAGCGAGAGAGAGAGAGAGAGCGTTGTCTGGGGTGCATCGCTCCCCACTAACCCACCTTCTTCCCTCACCCCTCTGCCTTCCTCTCCCTCTGCTCCTCTTCCTCCCCGTTTCCCTTCCCCCTCCCTCCCTTTGGCTGTGGACCCCGTCCATCTTGTCTGTCTGTCCCTCCCTCCTCTGCTCTGACCAAACTATCTTATCTGTCCCTCCTTTTTATTTAAAGAAACGCGGTCAACCTGGCCGTGCTAAAGCTCAACGAGCAGGGCCTGTTGGACAAATTGAAAAACAAGTGGTGGTATGACAAAGGAGAATGTGGCAGCGGGGGAGGGGATTCCAAGGTTAGCCCTCACTGTCTGCCCCCCCCACCACCACTAGGGGCCAAGGGGGCCGCTCACCGGCTGGGCAGCCCGTGACGGCCCCCCGCTCCGGGGACGTAATGCACGCATCTGCCCTGGCACAGAGTCAAGGAGCATACAGGGAGGGCAAAAGTGACATCTTAAGTCTCCTGAGACAACCCACAGCCTAAAAAATAGGTATAACGTTGCATCTGTTGTCACCCGTGTGTGCCTTTTTGTGTAAAAGGTTCAGACCCAGTGACAAAGGTACAACGCTCGAGCTTGTTGAGTCTCCTCAAACAACCTGCACTCTCAGAAAAAAGGGTGCATTACTTACTGGGTAATGTAAGATAAAGAAATTGATTTTCCATTTTCATTTTTATTGGAATTTGGGCCCCAGTGATCAAAGGTACAATTGTCTTACCTTTTTTTTCTCAGAGTGTGCTTCCACCCTAGCCAGAACCAGGGCAAAATATGAGATTAATTTATTTTGAATGGGCAGAAGAAAAAAAAATAAATATTTGATTTATCTTATCATGCAGGAAAATGTGTCCACTGTTGAGGGTGCTTAATAAGTGTCTGGCAAGATAAATCAAGCGCACCTCACGTAGTTGAAATATTTAAAATCACAATCAAATGTATTTGGCCCTGGTCTGGTCTAGCATGGTTTCTCTCTGGAAGGACAGAGAACAAGGAGATGTGGGGGGGGGGGGGGGGGGGGGGGGGTGAGTAATGGACAAATGCAGAGAGAAAGAGGAGAGCAAATACTGTCAAGGCAGGAATATTTGCCCCCTAGTGGCAGCCCTGGGGAGAGGAAAGTGAGGAGAGCAGCAGGGAGAAAGCCTTAAGTGAGAGCAAATTGAGAAAGTGATCGAGAGAGGTCAAGGTAAACACTATTATTCCATCAACAGCAATACTGTTGGTCAACTGCATGGCAGGTGAAACAGGTTTTAAACCAGTTTAAAGGGGGGAAAAAACAGGCCCAAGTGAAACTGTAACTCGGATTAGGCTCAGATTGATTCATAGCATAGCAAGGAGGGATGAATTATTGACAGAAGCAACACACAATCACAGGCTAAAGTTTCCTACTTCCCCTGTAGGTTTAGGTATTGTTAGGATTTCATCAATTCTATTTACAGTATTTTTTCTACTTAACATATAGAGTCCTGTAGCATTTCTCTTAACGATTATTTTGTTAAAGAATCACATTTAATGATAGGTTTCTGTGTTTTATGACTTGTACTTGGCATAACATTAAACTTTCTGATGATTTTTAGCTCCTAAAATTGAAAACAATGTTGCTTTTTGTCAACTGTTACAATTCTACCTCATCTATTTTTATGCAGAATTATCAAATACTCTTGTTAGGAACTAAGCAACTTAGTCAAAATGAAAGGTAAAACAATTTTCCCACCCACCACCCCTCCCCACTGCCCCTAAAATTTAAATGAATTGCCCCACTGTATGTTAGGAATTCACCAAGGTACAGGGCACAATGAAGAGATTTATTAGGGAAGGGAAATGGGATCTCAGTGCAACAAGAAAAGATCATGCCCATAATAAGATAACAGCTTCCTCTGGCCTTGGAGGCATTGGAGTTTATTAAATCCTCAACCCCACATCCAAACCTGCCTCACTGTATCTCACTCTCCCAGTCAAAGCACAGTGCTAGCCTGCTGCCAATAGTCCTGGCTTAACAGTACTTGCCTCTGGTTCAGTTTAGCATCAGCTGGGGCAGCATGGGTGTGTTACCTGAAGTGACAAAGGGGGGTCCCACTCATATGTCTGTAGCTCGCCTTAGCCCCTCGCTCCCCCCTAGCCCCTCCTCAACGAGCATACACACATGTACTCAGTGGGATCCATACTAGGTCACTTGATGTAAACAAAAGTACCTTTCTATGTGACTGAGCTGTGCAATGCAAATGTGAAATACCCTAATAACATAAAATAACATGACCTATGATGTTATTTATGTTATTTTTACACGCGAAGAACCCCGGTAAACCTTGCAGTTTTGAAACTGAGCGAAGCAGGCGTCTTAGACAAACTGAAAAACAAATGGTGGTATGACAAGGGAGAGTGTGGACCCAAGGACTCTGGAAGTAAGGTCAGTCTCACACTGCTGCGGCCCACAGAACGCTAGCCTGAAACTCTCATCCTGAATACGCTCCAGATTACTGCAACTATTGTTTAGCTTAGCAATAGCATTTGCAATAGCATCTCAATTAGCCTGAAACTTATCTTGAATACGCTCCATGTTAGACTGTAATTGTTTAGCATTTAGTTATTACCTACATTTTGCCTATTTCTGTTTTGATGGCATACATTGGACCACAGACATTTGCCTGAATGTGCAGCAGATTAGACTTAAATTGTTGTTTGATTTATTTAGCAATACCTTCTCCATTACAATTAGCATTACAAATATGATCTAAATTTTGATTATCATTAGACAATAGTCACTTTCATGTTTTTATTACAGACACCCACAGGTTCTAGTCTGAAACTCATCCACCAGATGAGAATGCAACTGTTTCATTAGCTTTAGCATTAGCAATACCATCTTTTGTGATTAGCATTAGCTACTGGCTAGCTTTCATATTTCTGTTTTGATCAGAACTATCAGAACGTTTTACAACTTTGTTTTTTATTAGTACTGTTATTGGCTATTTAAGTGCTAGAACTAATTTATACCCCACCTCTTTCAATGTTAAAACTTTGATGTAGAAATGGAAGCTGTATTTGAGAGTAGAAGAGAAGTTCTTCAAATAGGACGGAGTTTATCAGACATGTTTAGAGTATAGAACATGAGAGGTGTTCTAGATTTTTAGAATACTGGAGCCTTTGAGTGTGACTCAAACTGGAATGAAATGCCATCACCGCTCAGATAAAAGCCTGCTCTATGATTTATTTATAAAAATTAACATTTTTAAACTTACTTGTTAAATTAGATGTTAATTCATGCTGTGATTTAACTATGTTGCAGTTGTAGAAATGTGGAGTGTGCTGTACCCTATTGTAGTAGTTGTTGTGGTGATAGTGATAGTAACTCTAGTTGCCATTGTAAAAGTAGAATGTTAGTGATAATTACAATAAAGTGATACCTATATGCACTATTATGTATTTCCAGGTGTATAGAATAGTACAGTCATAACTATTGAACACCAGAACTTTTCTGTGAACCTGACTGCTTTTTTCTATATCTGACAATCTCCATTTCTCTGTGGTGTCTAACCCTGTGTACCCTATTATCCCTGTCTGCTTTTTCCCACCCCTTTTCCCCTCCCCTCCCCTTCCCCTTGCTCTCACCTCTTCCCCCTCTACCCCCCGCCACCTGCCTCCTCACAAGCCTCTCCTCCCCCCCATCTCCTCCTACTCTCCCCTCCTCCCATCTCTCAATGTTTCCCTCTCCCCTTAATCTCCCATCCCACCACCCTCTCCTCTCACCCTTCCTCTATCACACCCTCTTCCTCTTCCACCCACCCACCCTATCCATCTGCTGTCCCCACCCCACCCCGCCCCACCCGTCCCCTTTTCCTTCTCGTTCCCTCTCCATCTCTTCTCCTTCCCCTCCACTTCCCTCTCACCTCCCGACACCCCTCCTCTACCGCTGCCAACCCCGCTCTGCTACCTCCTTTTCCCCAACACCTGTCCCCTACTCCCTCTCCACCCCGTCTCCCCACTCCCGCTCTCCAGGACAAGTCGTCCCAGGCTCTGAGCCTGTCCAACGTGGCAGGGGTCTTCTACATCCTTGTGGGAGGCCTGGGCCTGGCCATGCTGGTGGCCCTGGTCGAGTTCTGCTACAAGTCACGGGCCGAAGCCAAGCGCATGAAGGTGGACCTTAGCCCCCCCCACTGCCCCAGCCCCTCCCCCAGCACCCAGAATCTAGCCACTTATAGGGAGGGGTACAACGTGTACGGCTCCGAGGGGGTCAAGATATAGGGGTAGGATTTAGAGGCTCCCATATAGGTGGGGTAATGGTGGTGTTGATTATGGTGGTGGTGCTGTAGATTATTGTATTGTCGATGTAGATGTTGTTGCAGCAGCCCCACGCAACCGTGCTGTTGTTAATGTGGTGATGAGGATGTGGTCAAGCATTGTGGAACCAATGTAATTTTTCATTTATTTTTTTTCTCATAGTGAAAGCTACGTACAGTATGTTTCTTATTTTTGCTGTTTTGTTTTGTTTATTATTGGCCTAATATTTTCTTCGATTTTGGGTTTCGATTTGGTTTGTGTTCTGTTATGGTTGTTATGTTTCATTATTTAGCACTTCACCCCGGGCTAGATTGGGGTTAGCTTTGTGTGACTACAGATTTGGTTCCATCGTCTTTGGCTGCAGATGATGATGATGGTGATGATGATGATGATAGTGATGGTGATGCTCTTGGCTGATGACTTGACTAGGCACCTGCATTGTACTCTTAGCTAAGAATAAACAAAAATAATAATGGAGCGGGGATGCACAACTCCATCTTCAGGGACTGCCACTTTATTATATCCATTTCCCCATTGCCCTTAGGTACAGTTTTCAGTATTGACCACAGAATAAGAATGGATATCATGGTGTATCATGGTAATCAGTTTTGGTATACATCACAACATGTCTCAACCTAATCTGTCAAACTAGTACCCAAAACCCTTCAAAGCATATGTTGAGATTTTAACTTGGTTAAGTTATTATGACATTGAAATAACAGTCTACATTGGTACTTCATTTACCTGACTGCTTAACAGCTTGTTAGCCTTCCTCATTGAAAACAAGTAAGTGAAGAGGCTATACTGAAACATTGCCATCCACAATGTGATAGATGTCTGGTAAAGAAAAATAACAGACTGAAATTCTTAGTACGACTAGTCTTAACAATGTAACCAGATCTTCCTCAATAATTCCTGGAGTACTGTTGCAGTGTAGGAGAAAGGCCTTCAGTCGTTTGTGAGGTGAGAATGAAAGCAAAAATTCCAGTGTTTGTTCAGCACCTCTTAAGACTGCGTCACACTGAACCAATTCAACCGTCAGGGTGAATCTGGGTTTTTGACTGCTTGAACAAGTTTTTGTTGAATGTGATTTCTCAAAGTACTGACTCATTCTTGTCCAATCAAGGTAACATACCTTTTATGTTAAACCAGACCAATAGAGTGAAGTTAGGGGAAAACATGAAATAGCAAGGCCACTCCTTGCCCAGTAGCACTTTGTAATCACTCTTAATCCATAGATACTAGTCAAGCTACCCCCAATCCCTTCACAACATGCAAAGGGGTTCACTCTACAATGCATAAATAAAGCATAAATACTTGAATGTTAATGACAAAATATCTTCCACCAAACAGTTCTTGTAGTAGGCTTTAAAATGGCTTCAAACATAACTCAGGCAAGCAGAACTGAGGACTGGAAGTATTGGTTTGTAAATGTCTCCGACCAATCACAATCTACCGTATACAAAATAAAAAATTATTTGTGTCATCTTGTGCGCACATTAGCTAGTGTTTTGTTCACTGTTGCATCCACTTGTATCAGGCAAGTTGGAGCAGGTAGCAGGTGTAACAAAGGAATGAGGGAAAACCCGATGAATACTGACCTTTCCCCAGCTCTGATGGCTAGTAGCAGGCATCCATATCCATATTCCTTTATGTTTCATCTGTAAACTGGAGTTGTGCACCCCTGCCTTAGACAGCCCAACCAGAAAACACCTTGACCAAACAGCCCAGTTACTTACTGTTACCGTGGAGGAATAACTGATCAAGCAGACACTTCATACAGAATGGCTACTTAGTGATGTTGTTGTTAAAAAAAAGTTTACTGATGTAGAAGAGCAATTAACTGAAATGAAAGGAAACATTGGTAGAACTTCATTTTGATGATCTGCTAACAAACTTCATAGGCATTCTCAGGCCACATTAGATGGTTTGATCACAATGAGAAACATAGCAGTGTCAATACAGTACCCAGGATGCATAATGAAGGAGAGCTACAACATATTCTGTACGTAGAATATTGACTGTTAACTTGGTGCCAACTCCAAAGACCTGGATGAAGCATTAAGATCCCCATTTATAAACCATATTGAGGCTCATGGACTTGACCTCAAAGCAAAACCTAGAATATAAAAATAGCTAATTTTGTGGACTCGTATCATGTTTTTCTGAACTTAATCATCCAAATGAGTGTCAAGTTATATAAATATCAGTTCCCCACTGTCAACCAGTTCTGAACAGGAAATGTACGTTGATCCCCTGAAAATCATCCTGGGTACTTTTAGAGTCACCTTTTCCATCTTTTCCATTTGGCTCTCAGTTGAGCCTGTACATCAGCATGACAGCACACATTAAAAGAGGGGGTGGCAAACACTGTATTTCTGGCAATGGGAGACAGTATTGGCTGTTTGTTAATATAGAGTGGACCATTCCAGGGATTGAGAATAGCACACCTGAATGCTTATTTTCAGATGTTTTCTCCAGTAATCCATGTATCCAAAAGTAGTCCAAAGAATTTCTACATATCTAAATATAAAGGCCAGTGAGTAGTTTGTAAGCAGAACATCAAATTGCTGTATTTCGGAAAGCGATGAGGTAACTGAGCACATGTCTGTCATGGATGCCAAACCGCAGCATCCAACCATGTTTCCTTTCCTAGCATTATTTACAGAGGTTAGCCTCTCGGGTTATACAATGTTGAATACCGCTGTCTCTGTGTGAAGACCCTGTAACTCAGGTACAACAAAATTTGGGTACATATTGAGAATTTGAGGAAGTTTCAAAATCGTAGCACCAACAAAACCTACTCAAAAGTGTGTAATCTCAAAAAATGCATGGGCGTCATACCGAAAATAAAGCTTGTTGGCTCTCAGAGATACAAGGTTTTCATCCTACAGCAGCAACACAAACTTTACTGAAACATCAGGGAGTAGCGTGTTCCTGTGAAGTGTCACCCTTCTCTGAGCAGTATAGCCAGTCGATCCCTCTCTATAAATCTGAAACCTGGAAATAAAATCACTCCTTCGTGTCTTCCCTTTGTCTTTCCAAAATCCTCACCTTCCAAATCCTATCCTTTCAAATCCTCACCTTATCTTTTTGGGATTATTGAAAACCCAGACCCCAGAAATGCATGGTCACCTATGAAATGCAGATGTCTACAACCTAAACCTACTTGTCTACTTTGTACGTCTTTGTTGATTGTTGCCTGCTTTTTAGTTTATTTCCGCCTTTGTAAAATGATTTTAGTGTTTGCACAGCATAACCTGTTAGTTTGTGAGATGTGAATGTGTGTTTTAGGGTGCGTTCACACCAGGCATGTTTGGAACGGTTCAATCCAACTCTGGTGAGAACAATGCCATTTGAACTCTGGTGCGCAACAAATAACCGCACCAGTGCCTGAAAATGCTCGCTCCTCTTCCAGGCGACCTGTGCGGTTAGCTAGGAGTGAGAACGTAATTGCAACTAAAGGAAATTACCCAAAACGTATGGTTTTATCAGTATATTTGTTGTTTGACCATTGTTCCATACAGTTTTATGGGTATGGATGAATGTTGACATCTGATAGCCAGCAGTTACTCATGCTGGGAAAGCCTATAACAAACGGCAAAGAGCACAGACAAGTCCATCATGCTTACTTAAAATTACAGGTACTGGAATCAGATTTGTTTTGACTCACCCTGCTCTCCCGGTGCCAAAATCTCCTATCTCGCAGGATGACAGGTTACCAAAATTCTGTCCACCAAACAAGACCTGATTCACTTGTAATTGGGCAGTGTGAACCTAAATGAACCAAATACAAAAATGCAACAAAGTCAACTATAGTTTGGACCAAAGAAAAACAAACTGTAGGTGTGATCGCACCCTTTCTGATTGTTACAGACGTGTGTACTGGTGTGCGTGTACATGTGCGGGCAAATGCACGAGTGAGGGTTTGTGTGTGTGTGTGTGTGTGTGTGTGTGAGGGTGAGGGTGAGGGTGTGCACATGCGGTCCTGCATGTTTGTCTGCGAGTGGCTACAGTTATTGTATATGCTTCCATGTATATGAGTATTTTCATACAAAATCTCAACTCTGCCTCCCCTCCTTCACCTCATTGCCTTTGTCACTCTTCTCTCCATCCTCCCCTCCGTCTCTCCTTGTATAGCTGTCGTTTTCTGAAGCCATGCGGAACAAGGCCCGTCTGTCCATCACAGGAAGTGTGGGGGAGAATGGGCGTGTCCTGACGCCAGACTGCCCCAAAGCCGTGCATGCTGGCCACGCCTCCCTACGACACCCCGGCCTTGCAGTGGTCTCCTCCGGACTGCCCTGAAAACCAAAAACACCTGCCGTGCCTTATAAACACACAAGTATACAGACTTAAACACACACACACACACGCCTACATGTGCTTACATACAACCACATATTAGCATACATACACGCACACGTGTACATACATAAACATATAAAAACACATATACATATCATACACCCATGCACACACACAAACATGCATATACAGTTACACACACTTACACACACACTTATTTGAATACTCAGATGTAGACACACTCAAACATACATTTTTACAGACACACACTTGAATACACAAACACACTGCGCCATCGTCATCTCACTTTCCTGATGCCATTGACACACAAGAGACAAGTGAAATACAACTACGGAGCGAACGGTGGGACAAAAACAACGGACAACTTTGACTATCACACACAACATCCATTTTTAATTTTTCGGGAGGATACCACTATCATATTGACGAACCGACAGGAAACCCAGCACAGACTTACAAGAAATGAACTATGAACTGTGAACATGACAACAAAATCAGTGATGATGATGATGATGATGATGATGATTGTGATGAAGACGATGACAACAGCTGATGATAAAAAGACAGCCAAACAACTTGTCTCTGTTTTGTCTTGATTGGACAATATTGGCTCATGAGCCACGCCGCCCTGACAACGCCTTACTAAGACATTTCATCGACATCGTTTTCATCATCATCATCATCATCATCATCATCGTCGTCTTGACTTGCCTGCAAAGACTGAGTGCCAGGTAAATCACCCTTAGAAGACCAGAAAACTGTAAACTTGAAACTTTGGACTGTGCAAACCTGCTACTTTGCCATGGACTGTTCAAACTGAATGAACATGCTTTCTTACTACGCATATAGAATGGTTTCTCGCCCAAACCAGCGAGATAATCAGCCAACATAGAACAGAAATAACCTCGAACACACATATGGCTGATCACAGCCATAGAATACACAGGGGTTTGTAAAAAAAAAAATAAACAGTAGTAATTAATGAAGTCCTTCATCAACAACATCATCATGACAGTAGTTATGCTAAATAGCAAATAGACGATTACTTTTTGCCAAGTGGGAAACTGGAGGTTAAGCTGTATATTCTGTGATAACTGATGAAAAAAAAATCACATGGGCAGATCTCAAATGACGACCGAAAAAAAGTGTTTCTCAACCTGAAGGTTGGGACCTTCCAGGGGGTTGCAAAGTGATTTTTCTGAGACACAAGATGGCTCAAGGAATGAGAAGACATATTTCAAATATACAAATATATTATTGTAAAAAACAGATTTAGGAGCTACTGGTTGGTGCTGTAGTATAAGAGGGTGCTCTTTGGTCTATGGCCAAAAAAACTTAGAGTTTCAAGTTTTCTATCAAATATATTATTGTGTTTAAAATCTTTGGGATAAATGTTTTTTTTCCCTTCTGCTAAAAAAGAATATTTGCAGCCTCCAGGCCTCATTGAATAATTAATCAAAATAGTCTGACAAGGGAAACCAAAAAACATCATTTGGTGTCAAAGTTCATCATTGTTTGCATGCTGGCCCATAATGGGAGTGTCGAGAGAAGCCAACCATTTGTTTCTAGGGTTCGCCGGTGAAAAAGGTTGAGAACCATTGCCCTATGCTGTGTGCACTTCATTTGACAACCACATAGACTTTGGGCGTCATTTGAGATCCTTAGTCTTTTCCAGTGGCCAGGGAAAGGAACCATATCAGAAAGCTTGCTTTTTAAAAACTGTTGTAAATAACTGCGTAGCAAAACAGAACTCACCTCTCTTTTTTAACCATCTTAGATAACAATTCATTGCAATAATGAATATAAAAGAAAATGCCACTACTTGTAATTAAGACAAAATCTTTTTTATAAATCTACATATTATATATAATACAAATGAATATATATCTATACGTCTATAGAGAGCTATAGAAAACATTGATCACTGATTGTGGGAGGCCATGGCATACATTCTGTTATATGGCTGTTTTTGATAACTTGAGAATATTAATATGCCACAGTCTTCGTGTGTCCTACTCAACACTGAATGTCCATCTGGCACTCACACAGGCACACACATATTAAACGCACGCACACACATTGTTGCATACACAGGGTCAGCTCAGTGATCACTTTCTCTAGCACCACATGAGAGGTTTTGATGTTTTCCTTTGCCTATGGTTGTTTGTCTGTCGCACCATTCGTTTTTCACTGGGTTATTTTGTGTTTTCCCCAGAATTTTGTCTTGGTGGGGTGGAAAGGCCCTTGAAACAGCATGTAGACTTTAGTATGTGACACTGAAACCTAAACACAGGGAGGGGTGGCCCACCCTGATTGCTGTATTGTAGGGAAACACTGCTGTCATTTGGAGAGTGTAGCATCTGTGTGATATAGCCTCAACGCTTTCTGTCTTGTCTTCTAACCAGATGTGGGTCAATTGCAAATTGAAATCCTATCAGTTACTTTGAGCATTTGCTTTGGTCTGTCTAGAGTTCAAAATGAACAGGGAATTGCACTTTTGGGGGGTGGCCTGATTGGATCCATTATGCTAGGCAAGAGTAATCAATCCCAGAAAAGTGTTTGAATCCATTTTATATAGTAGTTTTGCATGTCCGATTCCTTTCTTCCCTTCCAATTCCTGGACCTTTACTGTTTGTTTTTTTTAGCTACTGGAAGGGTGGTGAAATAAAGGGAAATTAAATATTATTATATTAAAGGGTTAGTCTGAGAAAGATTTGAAAGTATTAAAATAAGAAAAACAACATTTTATTTTTTATAGAATTACAGTTGGGCAGTTTCACTTCAACCTGAATTTGTTGTAACACAAGTTTAGCACATTCATGGTAGTGACACTTGTGAAGGAATTTTTATCATAATATAATTCCCAGGGACAGAAGAAATATTGTGTATCCTTCTCCCCTCCTCACCTCTCATCTCTGCTCTCCCCTCTCCCTCTCCTTTTATCCCATGTCCTCTCAATCGCATCTCCATTCTTCTCCTGCCATTTAATCTCTTTTGCTTCTGCTGCTTGACGTCAGCCCTCCTTCCCGCTACTCTATTCTTCCTCCTTCCATTCTTCTCCCCTTTTCTCTCCTCTCACCTTCTCGTCTCGCCTGCTCCCCTCTGCTTTCATCTTCTCTCCTATTCCACCGTGAGACAAGACTCTGAGCAAAGTGCTTCTCAACAATCTGAAATCACTTCACTTCCCAAAGTAATGGGATCGAGATGAAACGAGAACTCTAGACACCAAGTGACAATCTGAATTTCTTAGTCCGGCTCTTTGTTCTGAACATTGCATAGCTTTTGCATTGTAACCTTTAACATTTCCCAAAAAGCATTCTAGATGCATTCAAAAACCTCTGCTGCACTGGTAGCCATTGTAGAAGTCCCTCATCATGCATCAGTCCTGCATCAAATGTATTCAAGTAGGATTCAATAGATAAAAGTAGAAGTAGAACTGAATATTGTAAAACAAAACATATGCCTTTCAAACAACTGATTAAAAGAGCCTCATGATGGCTGAAAAGAGAAAAGGTTACGATAAGACATTTTCCAATCAATTCCTCTCAGACTTGTGTACCAGTGCAGCAGTAGTGCAGCAAACCAGCATGTAGTAAATAGTTGGACTTCTACGATGGATACATTTGTGAAGAGACCGTTACGCCACTCTAGCTATTGCCAAACCAGACACGCCAGACGTTTAGAGTGTACATGATGATATTCTGTTTATTTCTTCGCCACCTCCAGCACATGAGATTTCATGCCTAGACAGCAAAAGGCTGACTGCTGGGCTGTCTGCTATCCACTAAACACTCTGGCTTTAACACTCTTGTTTCTCTCTTTCTTTGTTTCTTTCTTTCCATTTGGTTTGGTTTCTTTTTCTAGTAAAAACATCAATGCCAAACTTTCTCTCTCTGTGTGGTTATTTACTCAGGGATGGCTCCTTTCTGGTAGGATTTTCAAATGTTTATCCTGTATCTATACCACACTTGTCGACGGGCTTTGTTTGTAACCAAACCACAGAAGTGATGGGATTCACCATAATGGACTTCCTCTCCTGGTCTATTTATTTGAATGTTGGGGACCCATGTTATGGACCCAAGGATGGCCCCCAATTGTATGCAGTAAAAATCTCATAGTTAAATCACATAGAATAATCAGTACATAATCTGATTTATGTTTGATAACATAAAGGAGTGTAAAAGCCAAACATGATACTACAGTATGTGATGCCCAAAATGCCCACTGACCCAGAGAAATGCCATGTGGTTTAGTATTAATGGGATAAATGGATAAAACAGTTATGTTGTTCTACTAGTGTAATGGTGATTATTTTGAAGCAGCCAAATGCTATAAAAGACAGCTTCGAATCAGAACTGGCACTGAGAGAGGATTAGTAGGTATCCAGCTTGAGTAATCAGTGATGTTGTATTATGTGATGACAGGTGCTGAAGACAAGTGGTCTGCCAGCTGTGATGCTAAGAGGTGTCCAATTTATCAAGAGAGAAACAAAAATGGTCGGGGTGTTGCAGAGTTTTTATTTTTTTATTTTTTTTGCAGCAGTTTTATCTTTCATCATACTGTTCCATCTGGTTGGAAAAAGCCCTGCAGCCATCCCAGACCTGCCACTCTACCAGAGGGTTTTCTTTAGTATAATATGGACACCTCACATGGTATATTTAATTGGTTGAAATTAACCATATTAAATCAGTACCAATTACTCAAGTCAGTTGACAACTTGAACATAACATCTACTATTCTTACATTCATACTTGATAGCACCATGTGCTATCAAGTATGAATGTAAGCACCATGTGCTATCAAGTGCCAAGATTACTCCATGCGACAATCAAGCGTTAATGAATCTGTGACTGGCCTACCCCATAATGGCCTCTTCAAGCGTATCTCTCATTATCATGGCTGGTATTGGATTGGAAAGTACATTAGCTCAATACTGACAACCAACGTTGCCTGTGTAGCACCAACAGTCTCACAGCAGATAATGAAACCATGGACAATTTAGAGATCACATGTGCCTCATCACTGAAAGTATTCATACATTGTCTGATGCCTAAATTCCAATATATAGGATGAGGGTTAAAGCTGAAGTTGGTAACTTTTGTGGATTAACATTTATTTTGAAGTAATAAAAATAAATCACCTCATTTGGTGGTCGAAGACGAGCAGGATAATGTCAGAATCTCAGAAACAGCGGTAGCTCCATTCCTCTGCTATTCTCATTTCAAAGTGAAACATGTAGAAACCCATCCGACCAATGAGGAGATGTCTGAGGCAAAAGGCGGTTCTCTGTCCTGTCAATCACTCCTCCTGTCACTCACTAGGAGTATGAGGCGTGTCATTCCTTGTGATGGAGATTTGATCTCTTTCCTTCCGAACTTACCAACAGCAGCTTTAATTAAAAAAACACAAGATGAATCCTGACATTAGTTGAACATTTTAGTTGTAGCCATCAGGGTCTCAAGAATTGAAACTCTTCTTTAGTGGAGAATTTAACAATAAAGCAAATGTATTATATGAAAACAGCAAACATTCATATCATCTTCTGAGTGGCTTGAAGCCTTATTCTAGAGCAGCTTCAAGAATAATATTTCAGCCTTGCTAAAGGTGTTCAATCTGTAAATCTGTGTGTGTGAATCCATGAGCTGAGGAATGGCCGATAATGGGTTAAAAATTCCCTGCTGTGATTTTGCCATTTAGGCTCCCTTTTTCCCTCCATGGGGACCTAACACTCACTAATGCAGAGCCATCACAGACAAGCATTTTCCATTACTTCCCATCTCTCTCTCTCACACACACACACACACTATTCTGGGTCATTACTGACAAGTATTTCCCATTTACTCGAAGATGAAGCAAAATAACAATTTTGAGCCATTCTTCCACCCTTTTAACCTTGCCCTTCACGTGCAAGTGCACACACACCCACCCACCCACACACACCTTCAATCTGCCTCTTTTATCATCGCCGCAGAGTGACAGCGGCCTTTTCACCTTTTTTATTTTTATTGGCTCATTTCATCTCCTCTTTCTCACTCCATCTCTTTCTCTCTGCCCTGCATTATCTCCATCAGCCTCCCTCCCCTCAGCCCCTCCTCATTCCTCTACCACTCTCCCTCCCTATTTCTCCACTCCCTCTCTTTATTCTCTCTCTCTCTATAATCCTTCACTTGTCCCTCTCTTGCATCTCTCTCTTAGGACCCATCTCCCACTTTTTCTGCAATCCATACCCCTTCTTCCTCTCTCCCATCATCACCACCTCCCCTTTTCTCGCTTCTCATTCACTCTGATGCCTCTCTCCTGATCGGATAGAAAATTAAATGCTCTCCACTGCACCATCACTTTCAGTGCTTTCAGGTAGCTCATCCCTGTGCTGTTTTTTTTCACTAATTCACCACAAATCATCATAATACCTGGGGCTGCTGGCAGTGTTGTGATCTCATTTTTTCAAGTCTGGGGTAAAATGTGTTTAACACATATATATACATACAAACAGACAAAACCACAAGCGTTTTCTCATAGACACACAGATTTGTTTCCTGCAGTACATTAAACACCTGCAGGCACACACACACAATTAGTTTTTCCACAAGGCTGAATTTATACATGAGCCAAATAAATCTGACTTTCTGACCTGAATGTGGAATGGATCAGATTTTTACCATTGTTCTTTTTGATCATAGTGGAAAATAAGCTTCGACTTCAAAAGTGAGTCAAGGGAGAGTTTTGTTTTGTTTTTTCCATATTTAGTCTCTTTGATTTTATGGAACAAAAAAGAGGCAAAACAGAAAAATATTATGTTACATGTTTTCGCAAATATATATAAGCATTGTGATGCAATATTACCATAGCCTATGTGTTTTCGCTTCTTCCATTCTCCTCATTTGACTGCATTAATAGGTAAAGTAATATCCATGAGGAAGATAAAATAATCAAAATCAGGTTTTATTGCGACTAAAAAGCCATTAAAGAATAAATGATCATTATTGCCCTCATCTTGATACAATATCACAGAGGAAAGCGTTGAAATATTGTACTGTGAAAATTCTTTTTCTCCACCTCTAGCTCCAGCTGCCATCACACACACACACACATACACACACACACACACACACACTCAGTAGTCCACACAGCAGTCAGTCAAGACACTGCGTTCAGCCGGTGCTGAGAGACCCTTTCATAACAATAAGATGGATTTTCACACCAGTTCTAAATCCTGACAGAGCTGGAGCAGGGTCTTTTATATAAAGCTTTCATCTCACAGACAGACGACAAAATAACCCTTAGATGGAAAAATAAACTAGTCTTTGTGATTCGATCTGCCCGCTTTGAGTCCCTGCCTGTGCCTGTATGTGTGTGTGTGTGTGTGTGTGTGAGAGAGAGAGAGAGAGAGAGAGAGAGAGAGAGAGAGAGAGAGGGAAAGACAAAGTGTGTGAGTGAGGGAAACAGACAGGAGAAATCTTGAGGAGCTCAACCCTGGCAGATCAGGTGATTTCAGAGTTAAAGAGGTCTCACCTATGGATTCAGAAATTTCGCTGTCATCTCAAACCAGCCCATGCACCTTATTGTCTGAGTCCAGTAAAAACCTTGTGGCTCCAATTTTGCCCTACTTTTCCAACTGTAATCGATATGGCACCTGAAGTTGGCCCCCACTTGTACCGTATGTCTCATGCCCCTGGGATCAAGATGAGCTTGTAAAATGTAAAATGTAAAAATAAAATGCATGGGTGACAGCGGGGAAATCAATGTTTTACTCAATTACTGAAAAGTCGACTCATTGCAGATACAAGGTTTCTGCAGCACACCAGTGTCATGACTCATGCACCCAAAGTGTCTTTAATGCTCGTCTCTTCCTTTTGTTTGCCTGCATTGATCTGAGAGTGCCTGATAAGCCGGGAGGTGCATCAATACTGAGACAAAAGAGGATTTACACTTTTCTTCTTATTCTCCTTTGCTGTCAGTCTTCAAAGGCAACGCTGAGAGCATTAAGGCTTTGTTGTCATAACTATTTCATTTCATGTTTTGTATCCAAAAAATAACTTAATTCCAATCATTCATAATTACCCTGTGAAGGACTTTTTCTAAATAATTAATTATCTGATGAATTTTGACACCGGCGCATAATTAGCAAAGCCGAATTCCTGGTGCATTTGTTGTGTTTGGCAAATAAAAGTGATTCTGATCCAAATTATTATTTGCTATAATCCCAGTGAACTGTTTTAAATCTACATATTGTATTATTTCCCTTCCCATAATATATGATGTGTTTTAACAATCTACAAGAAGGTGTTATCTTAGATTTTTTCAAGAGAATTCAACCAAAAGCTGCTACACTGGGTGAAATAACAGGGTGGAGGAAATCACTGGCTGTTGTTTGTAAAAACAATCAAAATATTGTTTTGCTGGTCTTTGTGTCTAATGCTAGTTAAAAACAAATTTCTCAGTAACAGTGAGAAAATTCTGCCTGATGTTATGCACACACAGTATCAAGATATTGAGTAAAATCTCCTTTGGGCCCTGAATGTATGAAACAAATTTGACTCAGTATTGGCTATTATTGAGTGTAACATAAAGCTTAAATCAGATGTTTGAACAAACTGACATAAAACATAAGGACCCATATTTTAAAAAACAAAAGACTTCTAATAGCTCTGTTCCAGGATTACTGGTCAGGTCACATGACCTGACATCATGCTGATTTAATAGAAAAACTGGTCTCAGATCAGGAAGTGAGTGGGTCCTGATTGTTTTGTTGTAGTCTAAACAAGTAAAATCAGATTTTTAATGTTGAGATGAAACAAAAAAACGGCATTGTAAATGAACATATTGTGCTTTAAGTATACAGTAGCAGTATACAGTTTTCAGTATCCAGTCGCTCTTTACAGTATGTATATGGCACCACAGAACTAAAAATATTACCTTCAAAAATATGGTCAAGCAATATTTCACTAAGTACACTTTAATTTTCTGGCATGCTCGCCTCACATGACTCTATTAACACTGAATGTCCAATAGCTGCCCCCGTAATGTGCAGTCACCAGATGTTCAGGCTCTTTTCCAAGTCTAGCAATCTAAATGGCAAAAACACCAAATGTTATACTAACAGTGAAATATCACTTTAACCTTGGCGGTCAAATGTACAAAGTCACAACCATTACCATGTAATGTGGCTATGTGAACACAAACAGCTGACACCAAGACGGATAGAAATAGCATACAAAACATTCTGTACAAGTAACAGTTCCTTTTGACATTTAAAAATCTTTTATGAAGCTAAAATTTAAAGGCAAGCACACAGTACAACAGATTGATGGGCTGATTTGGTTGGCAAAAGTGCAGAATAAGATGTTATGATCCCATCCTCTCAGATGTACCATCATATTTCTAAAATGTAAAGGTGCATTCAGTTCACAGTCCAATATTTTATTTTCTTACATTTATTTTCTTTCTTAGATGATTCAGTATGCCCAGATGGGCTGCTGAAAAGCTGCTCAAACTTATCTCATTTTGTCAAGCATATTCAGTGCTAACCTGCGGCATGTGTGTGATGAACAACCGGACAAACAAATTCTACATATGGAACTTTTTTTTATTATGTCAGCATCTGATTGTCTGTAATTTGGTTTCAGCCCAAAGTCAGCAGTCAAGCAGAGGAAAGCCTGTGAAGTAGAGAGTAAATCTCACGTGCCATAGCGTTTTGATGATGCTGTCATGGAAATGAGCATTTATGTGTGAATGTGCATGAGAATCAAAGATGGAATATTAAACACAGCTGCCAATACAATAGGTCATGATTCCCATGACATTGTTTAAGTTTCTATGAGTGAGTGTAGTTGAGTTAGCACAGTATTGTAGTCTCAATTCATTCTGTTTCACAAAGGTGGTCTGCAGCTTCGTCGATCAAGCTGACTGAAGTCTTGGGCAATCAATTGAAGTGAGCACTCTGGCAATTTTAAAGCAGGCTGAAACGTAACATTAAATATTATGAGAATTACAAACATACGATTACCAATAAAGGCAATACTGCTGTGGGAGATGCAGCCTGGCAATAAACTGCCAACCACATTACGCATTAGTTGCAATACGTTCCTTCATAATTTTCTGTATTGCAAATGAATTGATCTAAACAGAATGTAGATCAGTTGCAACGTACAGTAGTAGTAGTAGTAGGCTTACACAACTATAGGTAAATTAGCCGTCTTTTACTAAGTCAGACTTAGCCATGTTAAACCTGCTCCCATCCAGGTTTGGCTCAATGCACAAGTTGCCATAGGAACATAACTGGCATCCATTCAAGCTTCCTTCATCAAATGGAGTTATTCAGGACGTAAAACAGACTTCATGAAATACCTCCCAGAGGAATGTTCCACAGAACAAGATTTCCAGATAAACCCGGCTTATTTCAGTAAATAAAACTATTACAGCTCCAGGTTTAATTTAGCTCAAGCTAAGCTCCCATGAAATAATTACAAATCATTACAAACGCTGCCCCTTTTATGTGAACGTGCTCACAGGTAGATTGTAAAATCCTGGGTTGCCACAGTGATTTGATAACCACCGTTCAGAGAGTAATTATCCGGGACAGCCATTGTTTGATTTAGTGAAGCCACCTATTACAAAGATACCTACAGTATGTTGAACTGGCTTCATTTTTCAATGTTTACAAATAATACCAGTGTAAACAAACCCCAAAAGCTTAATAATCCATGTAATACTCATCTTCAACTCTTAGATACATGGTCAATTTGAGAGTGAAGAAAATGTCTTGAATCCAGTGAAAAATATGAACAAATCCAGTAGTGGGGTGACAGTGTTTCAACAGATGGTGCAAGACTGCAATTATGGATCAGAACAGAAAAGTGAACAGAGGCTGTAGGTATGTGACAGTGCCAATACCTAAAAGAGAAGAGAAAACGCAACACAGGACAGCTTTCTCTCTTCAGCTGTCTTGTCACACATTGTATGAAGGCATCTCAAGGCACTGCTGTTTCACACACATACATATGACAATCCTCCATCTCAGTCTTCTCCTTGGCCAAATTCCAATCAGGAACGATCACTCCTATGCTTCACACCTTCCATGGGAAAACCAGTGTGGAAAACTTGACCAGGGAGCAGCTGCTGGTGCAAACACAAGTGTTCTCAGTCTTGAGAGCGCACACTTATTTGCTCCCTGAAGGCTGCATTAGCTTTATGAAAATCAAGTATTTCCTGTGTAGTGCTGCTTCTCGACTGGCTGATTTTGTATTCATTCCTTGTCCTCTCTCTCTCTCTCTCTCTCTCTCTCTCTCTCTCTCTTCATTCTCTCTCTCAGTGGCCCTGATGGTCTTTGTGCAGCTGCAGTCTCTCTTTCTCCACTTGGAGGCGCTCTCTCTCTATCTGCAGTCTGCCAGACTCAAACTTGAAGAACTGCAGTCTCTCTTTCTCCAGCTGCAGTCTCTCCTTCTCCAGCCTCAGCCTTTCTGTCTCCAGATCCACCGCCGGCATCCATCTTTTACTTTCCTTCTCTCTCTCCTTCTGTCCATCGTGGGCAGCGGACAAAGAGGACGTGGAGGAGGAGGGCGGGCCTTGCTGGGGCGGCTGGGTAAAGGAGGAGTCGACGCGTTCTGATTGGCTCAGGAGCAGGACCCTCAGCCTCTCCCTCTCTACCTGTAACCTCTCTCTCTCCAGCTGCAGTCGCTCCCTCTCCACCTCCGCCTGCCTCAGTCGTTCCTTCTCCACCATCAGCCTCTCCTTTTCCACCGCCAGGCGCTCAGTTTCCACGGCCAGGCGTTGTTTTTCCAGCTCCAGCCGCTGTTTCTCCACGGCAACCAGAAACCCCGGCCCCACGCTCTCGTGATTGGTCAGTCCACCCAGTCCGTGGGCCTGCACGCCCGTTCCCATCAGGCCGGCGCCCAGCGGGACGTCCTGGTTTGTGGTGGAGGTGGGAGCTTTGGAGGAGGCGAGCATGCCAAACTCGATGTGGGAGTAGACCTCAGGCACACGCCCCTCGCCACGCGACTCGATGTCACTGAGGAGGGAGGGGAAATCGTCTTCATCAATTTCCCCGTCACCATCTCCCACATCACCATCACCATCCAACTAGAGAATGAGAGAGTGAAGTCATTAAATATGTGGGTACACACACTCCGAAGAAATGATACAGATACGGTTTATCGATGAAAATTAATAAATAAATAATAATAAATAAAATTTGTGTACTTTTTGTAACAATGCCACACTCAATATGAACTTTCCTTGTGTGCTGACATACTATGGTTTTTCAGTCCTTTTAGGGTAGTATTAGTTAGAGTTTCCTAAATGTATTTTATAATTCAAACCAAAACACGAGACCCCAGCTTAATACTTTCATGTGACCAGCTGATGAAACATTAAGAGGCTTTAAGTGATAAGTTTGATACCTTTTTGCAATGCAATTTTGCTTGCATTATGACAGTGGAGACTGTCAGGCTCATAATGTGATGGGAATTATACGTAATCTGGATACAGTTTAGTCACATACGAGCACCGTCAAAATATGAGGAGCAAGAGCAGGAAAAAGTATTGTGGAAGATTTGAGATTTTTAAGATGAGTGGTGGAAGTGGTATGGTCTCAAAATAGACCTTAATGATCAGATCACTACAAATAACATTGAAATGGCACGTTTAAGGGGAATCTACGGCTTAATTTACACAGAGAATGTTTGCGTAATTTAATGTGATCTCTGATTAGTGATCCTACATGATGCAAATCAAAAAATCGTGTTAGCAAGAGGCACTTGAGCTGCCTGATGTGTTGGCATAATCACCATGATATATTAAACATAGCCAGGTATACTAATGAGGTTATTAATTAAGCAAATGACTGCACTAATTAGTAAATATTTCTGTCCACATACTTGCCTTTACGTAACACATGGGTGGTGTTAAGATGAACTCTGTATCTTAAAGCATTAAGGACTTACAGTAGTTTCATTAAAGTCGGTTATTCTTTATTAATATGCAAATTTATGCAGCAAGGTGCTCTGAAATCTAATCAGATCATCTACTCTACAGAGGGAACCTGTGGTGTAAGTATGAGTGTCCATGTATTGTTATTGTGTTCACAAGAATGTCTCTACACACACACACAGGCACACAGACAGACAGACGCCACCATGACGTCATCATGTCCTGGATAACATGTCCCTGGGTGGCAGAACATAAAAATCTTCTTAGGCGCTCTCTTACTCGGTACTCAGTGACGTCCTCCTCCATCTTCACGCCCGGCGGTGCCATCATGGCCGGTCCGCTCGGCTCCCCCAGAGCCGCCAGCTCTGGCCATTCGCAGTGGCAGTCCTTGGGGAAGCCTGAGAGGTCAAGCAACTGGTCGCACCCAGATCCCAGTGAGGCGGCCTCGTGCTCGGGGGAGGAGGGGTCGTATTCTGCCTTCAGGACCAAAGAGGAGGAGGAGGAGGAGGAGAGGGAGAGCTCAGCCTGTAGCTGTTTCCTCTTCATCAGTGCACGCCAGTCCAAGTAGCGACGCTTCACCTGGAGAGGAGAGGAGAGGAGAGAGGTGAGGTGAGGTGGGAAGGACAGGAGTATGAGAGGGAAAGAGAAGACAAGAAGGGAAGTAAAGAAGTTCCTAAAGGCACACTAATGAGTCGGGATTGAAAGACAGAGCTAAAACTGCCATTTGAACACTGAAATGCATGAACATGCACACACATACACACACAAACACACACACACACACACACACACACCTCAGCAGCAGTGCGTAGCTCCCCCTCTCCCAGTGCATTGACACCTCCTGCCACTTCTTCCCATGCCTGTCTCTTCAGCTCATTAATGGCCGTGTTCTGTTGGAGGGAACACATGGAAATGTTCAGAGACACACAGACAGAATAAGTACCAAGCAGTTTTATTCTACTAATTCCAAGACATTTTGGCTCTTATAAATTGTAAGTCAATAAAAAAAATGTCATTTTTATTGCTGTAGAACTTAGCGATCCGTTTTTATTTTATTTTGTTGCATATATCCTTATTACTGTGCATCAACTCAACTGTTAGAATAGAGCAGAACAGAACACCTGCTGTCTGGAGAACAAGACGTCCCGTCTCTTGTGGATCTCCCTGATGAGTGTCTGTGTCTCTCTAACACTGTAGTTACTCTTCCTCTTCCTCTTCAGCTGCTTCATCTGCAGGAAATCCAGCTTGGCGGTGAGGAGGGGCCAGAGCGCCCAGGGAGAGAGAGAGAGAGAGAGAGAGAGAGAGAGAGGGACAAATGGACAGAAAAGTAGATGGATGTGGAGAAAGGAGAGAGGAAGAGATGGATCCTGTGAGAGGGAGAGAGCGATGATGGGTTGAGGTAGCAAAAGAAATGGTAGAAAGAGGAACTGTGGAAGAAGGTGACTAAGAAGAAACAGGTAGGGAAGGAGAAACAGGAGCAGCGGAGAAGAACGTGAGAGAGAGAAATGGAAGGAATGAAAGAGGAATGTATCAGAGAGGGGGAAAAGGGAAATTGGGGTACAAAGAGAGACGCATTACAAGATGGATGGAGGAGGGGAATATGGGAATCCAAGGTATCTTGGAGTCTTGGTCTTCAGATCAAGAGAGCCATGGGTGTGTAGCGCTAAACTTAATCCAAGTGCAACAGACTCCAGAGTCTTCCCAAATAGAAGAGCTTTGGTCAAGGAAGACTTCCCTAGGTTCCCATGTGGCAGACTGAGGTGCTGATCCCAGCTGTTCCACTGGAGAGGCGTATATGGGTAAGAGATCCTGTGAAGCCATAAAATGCACAATTTTGAGGCAAAGTAGGTCTGTGTGGTGAATTCAGCTGACATTTATGACCAATGGTAGTTTTTATTATACTGTCATCTCTGAAGGAAATATTGCTGATGTGCAAAGCCTGGCCAATGTATTGCCTCTACAGTATATTAACCTGTAATGCATTATCTATGGTGCTAATATGAGCAGACTACACCACCTAGTTAAATTCAACACCCCATTACGGCAAGAAAATACATTTAACATACAGTACACTCGAGAATGTTTAGAAATACGTTTCAAAATATACAACATGTAAATGTAAATACGATTTCTTCCAATACGCTAACATACTGTATGTGTGCAAGTATGTCCAAATATAGCTCCCAAGATATAGGCTACTTCATTGACTGTTATCTGCATGTACAAATACATTTTTCGCCATTTTTGTTCATTTTGAAACATATCTCTAAAACACATTATGAGGTATGTGAAATGTAGCCAATTTTTTTTCCTATGGGACACGCACAGCAAGATATGCAGCGGTCAGTGTACAAATATAAAATCCACAGAAACAAAATCGTTTCATCGAACAACGTAACATGTCGCTTGGTGAATTGTCAAATTTCCCCCCAGCCTATTATATGTGAGATTAGCCATACTGATAATACAACTCACCTTGCCGATCAGACGGCGTAAATCGCAGATGTACATCAATCAAAAACACCATCATAACGACACAATTTTAATGTTGCCTTCACGTGCGCCTCATAAGTTCTCATTTCCGAAATTCCATGTGGTAAATCAGATTTCAAGTGATTTTACTCGGAAACAATTGCAAAATGGTCCCTGTAACAAAAGTAGCGTTTTAGTTGCTATTATTCAAGCAGCACAGAGTTATTTTGTACTGCAGTGCCAGCATGAAGAGAGGAAAATGCGTGTAATTGGATGTAATTGATGTTTTGATTCATTTATTGGCCAAACGTTGTGGTATACACATCACTTGTACCATCGGCACGACTTCCACGATTCCCTGCCGAACGTCACATCTCGGTAACTCGGGTACAATAGAAAATTCCAACTTTCCCCAGTCGTATTTGCCGCTTCGTGTATGCGTAAATTTCACAATTACGATATTTCTGAGAGAATATGAAGGTATCATTAGTGACGCACTGTAAAAATCGCTCCTATTGGTCAATCCTCCACCGCGCCCATTTATGACGCTATTACGCACCGCCTCCGACTCTTCCGGGCATGTGTTTACACCTAGCTGTCAAGTCCAAAATGTAAACAGAGCCTCCATATTTTGTGTAGTTTGTTTTACCAGCCTCAGTTCAAGGTGAGGTGGTGCTCTAGCTTAGCTGAAAACCTAAACGTTTGACATACAACTTTTCCTCTCAACTTCAAATCCAAGCATGACCTGCTAGCTCCACCCGGCACACTGCTAACGTTAGCCAGCGTTACCTGAGAAGTGATGACCACCCTAAAGTTGTGGAGTAGTTCAGTTTACAGGAGCGGACGGGTTTAAAGTGTGATGGGGTCTGTTCGCTGGGCCTTTCGGTGCGGGTCGTGGACACCGACCCGGTCCGAGTGGCTGTACGCGGCTCGCTGCATTCAGCGGGAGGAGAAGGACAGAATCGGACAGTTTATGTTTGCTAAGGATGCCAAATCAGCCATGGTGAGTCTGAATCTACATGTGGGACGGACAGCATGTGGGTGCCGTGTTTAGCTCCAAATCTTTCCTTGGAGAATGCGTGCATCGATCCCGCGAGCGCTGTACCATTTTAGCCTCTAGTATTATATCGCGAGAGAGAGTCCTCCCCCGTTCTCCATGTGTGATACTGTAGATATCTCTTTCTTTCTCTCTCTCTCTCTCTCTCTCTCTCTCTCTCTCTCTCTCTCTCTCTCTCTCTCTCTCTGTCTGTCTGTATCTGTCACTAGGCAGAATGAGTTGGTTTCAAATCTATCTACCAAATTTCAAAATGCATTTAACATACAGTACAGTATCCCCCCCCACCCCCTCCACCAGGCTGGCAGGTTGTTACTGAGGAGGCTGGTGTGTGACAGAATGGGTGTTCCCTGGTCAGAGATCCGGCTGGAGCGCTCTCCCAGAGGGAAGCCTTACCTGGCAGCACCCCTGAAGGTAAACTATATTGAACGTATCTTTGTACAGCCATCTAACAAACTGTATGGCACTCTCTTCATGTGACATTCTGTTTAGTCCCAGTGTCAAGACAAAAAGCTGCACATTTATTATTGTAACTACTGAAAGACAGAGATTCAGATTCTGTGGTTAACATGATTCAGAGATGAGCCCTAATCATTAATACTGTCTAGTCCTCAGACACTCAAATGGTGAAAATGAGAGCATGCATGTCAAGTAGGGACCCACTGAGTTAATTGTCTAACAAAAAGTGCAACTATTTTGCTACTCGTTTAATTGTCAGTGAACATGAAATTGGTTCCTGATGGGCCTGTAATGTTTTTTCACAATTCACAATTTTAACATCTCTGACCCTGCCTTGCTTTCTGCGTCCAGGTCAGTCCAGATTCAGGTCCTGAACCCTGGACCTGGAGTTTCAACCTGTCCCACCAGGGGGACTACGCTGTGCTAGCTGCAGAGCGGGGGATGCAGGTCGGTGTGGATGTCATGAAGACCACCATGCCAGGTAAATGTTGGGGTTTAACAGCTAAATCTGTACTGATAATATCGGCCGGTATTTGCAAGTATATTGGGAACTGCATACAGTATATTTCACTGATAATGCATTAGTAGAAATAGCACAAAGCTTGATTTTTTTGTACAATCACATATGGTTGAATAGTTATGGTTTCTTCCTGGGGTGAATTTACAAGTAGTCTACAAAATGTGTGATGGACAAGGACACATTTATGTGTCATTGGGAAATGAGCATAGTTCAAGAATAAAATGACCCTTCCTCCTCAGAGCTGAATGAACAGGCTCACATAGATATCAATGAGAGGCAAGTGGTCATTCATTGAAAACAATGGGTTTTGTGTCTGCCAGGAGGAAGATGAACTAGTTAATGCACAGCAAAACACAAAAACAACATTCAACTTCCCAAACAGACGTAACAGATGTTCTGTCACCCCAAATGAAAGCAAACCTGTTTAGGCTTCAGATTGTGAAGCTCCTCAACGAGACCGTCTGTCTATCTTAAATTCCCTCAGTCACACTCTTCTTTACCATCACAAAATCCCTCACAAAAAGCCTCTTTATCCGAGGGGATTGAAAGTCACATGCAGCCCAATGCTCTGGGGAAAAGAGAGAGAGGAAAGAAGGGCAAGGGAAGCAGCATGAGAATGGCAATGAGACTGTGAGAGGAAAATACAGAGGTGGGATGTTAACTGCAACATTCACTCTTTACCTCCGTTTCTCTCTCACACATACATGAACAGTTTCTCTGATACTCTCTCTCTGTCACTGTCTCTCCCACGGACAAATAGCATGGCTCCAATGAAAGCTCCAGTTCCATTAGGCAGCAGACACACACTACACAACTGAACAGACTGGAAAGTTTGGACTTCACATACTTAACAACTGGCATTCACAGATTTTTTTCCTCCTGCGTCATAGAAGCGCACACACTGGATGAAGAATTAGACTTAAGGATCACACACTTGACGTCAAAGTAAAGACACACACACACACACACACTATTTGAGTTATCACACCATGCAGCCTCCTAATCATACGAAAACACAAGCTCCTGTGTTTTTACAGCATGGAACCCAAATAAACACGGAGGTAGAACAATTTTCTTTCCATACTTACTGTATTTTTTTTCTTTAGTCACCCTCAATTCTCATTGGCTGTTGCTGGTCTTGATTCAAATCTGAGTCGATGTACCCCTGTAGTGTGAGATGGTATACAAGACTTGTTTGGATTCAAGTCGTAAAAATCAACCATCTCAAACTGGTGAAATTTTTTTTGCAATAGCCAAATCGCAGCTGTAATCAGCCTATCAGTTGTGCTGTGTGTGTGTCCAGCATAAGCCAGAATTTGTATTGGATTTACATTTCCCATCTTGGCCACAAGGTGTCTCTATTGTCTTGCTATATGTCAAAGCATTTAGGCTGAGGCTTCTCCCTTTGTATCAGTGGTGGTTGTGTGTGCGCATGTTTGTTATGTGTATATGTCACAGTCAGTCTACCTCTTCACATTAAAATCTGAGGTGTTATGAGATATTTCTAGGTCAGCAAATGGTCATCACCAGTGTCAATTTAGTATCTCCTGAAAGTCAAGTTTTTAACTGATAAAAACTGATAACCGTATTGTCTGCCATGTGTTTTTGACAGATTACATACATTTTGAATGGTTTTGTGCATTTTCTGCATGTAGGAGGGGCGGGCGTCTACTGTCAGGTATGATGGAAAAACAAAAAAAAACGGGAGGATTGGAGAAAAGAGGTTTCTGCAGGACGCTGATGGCATGGAGGGAATGATGTGTTTGGAATAATCATCAGAGGATGTCTCTATCTCTATATTATATCTCACTCCCTCCCTCCCACTCCCCCTCTGTGTCTCTCTCACCTCCTTCTGCTCTCTTTTCCTCTCTCTTCCTCTCTCCTTCCTACTTTGTCTCTCTCTCTCTCTACCCCAACCTTTGTCTCAATCTCCATCCACATTTCCACTTGTCCCTCCTCATGCCCCATCTACTCTTCTTCTTCTGCCCTCTCACCCTGCTTCCTATTTCCTTCCACCCCATTCCTCTTCTATCCTCCGTCTCTCTCTATCTTTCTCTCTCTCTCTCTCTCTCTCTCTCCATCCATCCCTCCTTCTCTCTCTCCAGGTAGCAGCTCTGTGCTTGAGTTTTTCCGCATCATGACTCGTCAGTTTACTGAGTATGAGTGGAGCGTCATCCAATCAGCCGGCTTGGAACGCCAGCAGCTCGGCGCGTTCTACCGCCACTGGGTAACCATGGCAACCATACTACCCTGTCATCACATTGCATCGCTGCTGGGCCGGGAGTGGTGTGCATGTGTGTGTGTGTGTGTGTGTGTGTGTGAAAGGAGAAAATAACAGCACAAATGCCCCCTGAGATGCACACATTTGTACATTTGACACATGCTAAGTGTTGAACTCTCTCTCTCTCTCTCTCTCTCTCTCTCCCTCTCTCTCCCTCTCTCTCTCTCTCTCTCTCGTATGCAGAGAATCCTAATTAGTGTAATCATATACATTGTGTACCCTAAATTGTGCTGTTTAGTTCTTCTGCGGCTGCTCAGTACATATAGAAGCACAAAAGCAAGTCAACAGATATGGAACAAACATGTCGCCAACAGTTATGAGGCACGTTCTCCTCTCTGTCTCTCTCTCTTTCTTCTTCTCCCTTTCCTACACACTCTTTTAATCATATTCTATCTTGACCCCCCTCTAATTCTACCACACACATCCATGTGTTGCCTCTTTTCCTTTTCTCTCTCTTTCTCTCTGTCTCTCATTCGCTTTCTCTCTCACTCTCTCTCTCAGACACACACACACACACACAGACACAGATGGACAGGGACAGTAATGGTGGTGCTAAGTAAAGATGTTGTGAGATTGAGAGGGTGGCACAGAGACGTCAAGCTCTGATATCATCACCACACTGTTGACTAATGGCAGTGCTCGACGGTTGCCATAGTGATTAGCCTTGTAATACTGTTATTGTGGCTCATTGGCTGTCGAGCAGGGTTTTGGCTGGACCCACACACACATTTACACTTAGACGTGCGCATTCATACACACACTCTTGTATACACACTGTTAAAAGTGTGCATGGACTCATTGCCGCTCTAAGCTATGGACCTGTTGAGCCATGACACACACACACACACTCACACACACACACAAAAGCCATGTTATCTGTATTTTTAAGTTTTTCTCATATACCTGTAATCTATAATTCTCCATGTACTCCTTCCAATGAGCTGATTGGTTGTCCTCACTGTCCGTCAAGGCACTGAAGGAGAGCTTCATCAAAGCCATTGGCACAGGACTGGGCTTCAACCTGCAGAGGGCGGAGTTTCACCTGTCCTCCCAACCAATCACACAGGACCGGGCGCTGCGCCAGACCAAGATGCATCTGGATGAAGAAGAGGAAGAGGACTGGATATTTGAAGTGAGTCCGTTTGAGAACAAGCTTGAAGGGCGAGAAGGTCAAGTATCACAATATTACAAAAAAGCAAGATGTTGTCATTCTTTTGGACGTCCTGTGCTACTGACAGACTGAACAGACCAAAACAGACAGATTCAGTCAAGATGGTTTGATTTGCTTCACTTCACCTTCAGGCCTCCTTCAGGCCAAACACAAAAGACACATTGTCTACTGCTGCAGCCACCTTTTTTTGAATTTGGAGAAATTCAGATTTCATAAAGGCTGATTCAAATCAATTAAAATATCAGTCTAGTCAGGATATTTGAAAAAATATAACTGCTTTAAAAAACATCTGATTATTTTCAAAGGCTTAGTTATATTTTATAGTGGTAGACATTTTTAACCGTTACTAATTTTATGACATTTTGGGGCTGGTGGTATATTTTTAGACCAGGAACAAACATGGAACCAGTTGGAACCAGCCTGTAGGAAATCAATGTGCTTAAAAGGAAGGGCTGAAAATACTCGGTGGCTCTGCAGTGGGGTCGTCTGCACTCCATTCCCCAGCGACCGCCTCTTGACAGCATCTGCAAAGTGAATCCGAAGTGGTCTTACAGAGAAATACACACAAGAGATTGCGATAGGGGGGCTCTCAAGTGGCACTCCAGCCTTCCTCACACCAAGACAAGAGATTAGAGGAGTGTGCCTCTCTGTCAGAGAAGAAGAATCAACCCTTGCCATCACCCCCCCCCCCTCCTCCTCCTCTATCCCCTCCTTTCCATTTTTTCCTCCCCTCTTTTACTTCTCTTCACCTTTCCTCTCCTTTCCTGTTTCATCTCCTCTTTTCCACTCCTCTCCACTTCTCCCTTTCATCGTCGCTTTTCTCTCCCATATCCTCGTCTCTCTGTTCCCCTCCCATCTCCTCTCCACCTTCTTTCTTTAGTCCCTCACATTTTTTCCCTTTCTCTCCTCTTTTGCCTCCTCTGCTGTCCCTTCCCCTGTCCCTTCTCCTCTCCCTCCTTCCCTCCACACCCAGTCAGAGAGGACTTGACAAGTGATTGCAAAATGTTGTCAGTGGTTTGAAAAGCCTGATGCTGCCTTCCCTCTCGTCCCGCTCTCTCCCCCCTCCTCCTCTTTCTCCCTAGCAAGAGAGGGGTTGACAGGTAATCGCTAAGTGTTGACCGGGGTTGGGGAGGCCTAATGCTGCTTCGGTGTCTGTGTTTTCACACCAGGGAATAACAGCTCACTCATATCGACCGCAGGTAGATAGTAATGCATCCTCCTTTTCTTAACTACATAGATTTTAGGGCCAAAGTGAGGTAACACCAACACGCAGCATGAAGGATTTGTTTGGATAGAAAGGATGGAGTCATGTAGGATGAAGCAAGGAGGAATGAAGCAGATCTCTGAAGGTGTGCTCAGGCCAGGGAGAAAAATATGTAACATTTTAGATGCTTAATACTGTAAAACTCAAGCCTACGTACACCAAAGCGTGTGTCAACATGTACAGACAGCCACTTCAGACTGCAGTAACGCCTTAATGAAGCTGGTAAGACGGACAGTTCATCTTCCTGTATCTCCTCCTTTAAAACAACAAGGCACATTATTATTTGTGATCAGTGAATAATCACTGCGACCCGTAGAGGTCAGATCAACTCGATCCGAATCAATTTCCAGAACCACCTGTTGATGCGTCTCATATACAAACACACACGCAAGCTGTACTCGGTATTAACATAGAGATGAGGTGAGCGGCAGTGCTGTTGACCCTGTGTCCTCTGGCTCCAAGGCGCGCTGCGTGCTGATTGGCTAGATTGGAGAGGGCACATCTGAGAATGATCACTTCCTGGTGACCTGTGGTGATGTCACCCCCATGAACCTCTGATGGAGAGGTCACAACACGGGCAGGGAGGGACATAATAGCTGGTGCACACACACTTTGCGAAGAGTTTGAGAAACACACGTACATGGCAAAGAATGTGATAAATATACAGCACATCAAAGAATTGCACACACACACACAGTAAGAAGAATACAAACTGAGGTAGTTGAGTAATTGACACTTTGCATTCTATCTAAACAGAAGTAAGAGGAGCGGCATCAAAAGAAACTGAACAGAGCACGCTGTGCACAAACACACACATAAACACACACACACGCACTGGCTCTTGGATACTCTCCTCTCTTATTTATCAACAAAATGACTGAAGACGTTTCGTCCATCCTGGGCAAGTACTTAATTTATCCAGTGCTAATCTCTCTCTCTCTTCCTCCTCTCTTCCGTCCCTCCCTTTCAGTGTATCATTCTGTAACTTGCATGCCCCAACTCTCGCTCTCAACCCCTCCACCCCTTGTCCTTCCTCCTCAGCTTTTTGCCTTTTCCGTCCGATTGTATTGTGTCAGCGTCAGCCTCAACAGAGAGGCAGAGAGGTGAGGGATGGAGGGGGAGTGGAAGGGAAGATAACTATCCCCTATTAGGGCTCTAATGTGACAGCGGATGAGCCGAGAGATGTGTCCTTTGAAATGTGAATATAGGATGCAAATACATTCATAGTATGTCCTGGGTGTCAAAGTCAAATCCAAGGAGACCCCCAGTAAAAAAAATATGCATAGATTCACATAAGCAAGGCTAGAAAAAAGTGCATTATGCATAGGACATTCGCCTAATTTTGACACATGTATTAATCATATATGCTGTGAAAGGGGATTTTTCTGACGCTGGACATTGATGTTTTTTCTGTCAATATGTGGATATGTAAAAATAATTGTGTATATTCAGCTATGAAGTGCAAATTAAAACTTATTTTTGAAGTCTAGACAAGACTAGTTTGTCACAAAGTGCTTCAGGGCAAACAAAAGGACTCAAACAATTCAGTTAAAAACAAAAAGAAAGAAAGAAAAACAAAAAGTCACTCTAGTGTGTGTGTGTGTGTGTGTGTGTGTGTGTGTGCGCGCAAGTGGGTGAGTCAGTGGTAGAGTGAATACACATTCATGAATGTATGTCAATGTGAGAGAGCTAGCAAGACTTAGCAGGGAAGGGAACAAAAGGAAATTATAGTTGATTTTGGGTTATGAAGAGGGTCTTGATTCTTGACTTAAATAATGAGACTGATGTTGGTAGAAAGCTTTTTCTAAAGGGATGGAGTGCTGTAGGAGAAGGCTCTGCTTCCTCTCCCACACAAAGATGCACCTCTTTATGTGCTGCTTTCTGCATGCTTCACGTTTACTGGTACTATAGGCACCATGCTTTGCCTGGGAAGTGGTATGCAACTGGTAAATCCAGCTAACCTAACTGCAGTTACCTAACTGCATCTTCACTCCTTTATTTCCCTGGAAATTATACGTACGGATGGATGATTTGTATGCATGTATTCAAGAGGTTACGTATAAGTGGACACATGCAGTGTGAATGTATGTATGAGTGTATGATAAGGATGCAAATAGCCGTTTGTCATACCATGGGTGTATTTGCAGTGAATGTGAATCATTGTAAATGTGAGATATGCAGACTATACATGTGTGTGTGTGTGTGTGTGTGTGTGTGTGTGTGTTTTATGTGTGTGTGTTTCTCCAGGAGAGCTTGTTGGACGCAGACCATCATGTTGCTGTGGCACTAGGACCACCAGATAAAGCTGGGGCTGGGGTGAGGAACACAATATATAATGTAATATCTAATTGAACTAAATTTACACTCTCTTTATGTGTGCCTGTTTCAGTTTACAGTTAATGATTCTCTCTCTCTCTCTCTCTCTCTCTCCCTCTCTCTCTCTCTCTCTCTCTCTCTCAGCCTGCTCCTTCAACTCTCCCTCCTCCCGCCACGTTTACACTGCTGTCGTTCAGTGACCTCATCGGCTTGGCCTCGCCCCTCACAGAGGAAGACCCCGCCTACTGGGACAGCTTCGAGAGGAAGGCCGAAGCACCAGAGAGACAGACAGATACACACTCATACAAATAAACACCTATCTGCACACACACACACACACTCACATACTCAGATGAAGACGCCGACTTCTGGGACAAGAGGAAGGTTGAGGTGCCAGACTGAACGACACACACATCTGGTACTGTAATTTGAGAAGTGCCAAAAAGAACCAAAACTCCAGAGAAACACACACACTCATATACACTGCCTCTCAAACTCTCCTTTCTCACCTGGTACACACACAGCAGCCCACAACACAAACACACACACACCTGTGACACACACACATACATCCACAGATTTTATGTCCATCTATCAGTAGGCAGATAATAGGTATAGTATGTACAATATGTAATTTAAGTATGTTAATAGATAAATAATTCATTGATTATGCTGTATGATTTGTATCAAATTCCCCATGTAGACTATAGATGCAAGGGAACATCTCTCTCTCTCTCTCTCTCTCTCTCTCTCTCTCGTTTTCCTGTGTCAGACGGAAAGAGTGGAAGTGAAAATGACTTGGGAGGGTGGTGAAGAAGTGGAGAAACAAACGCTGATAATTCACTTTTATATCTATAGCTGAGATTGATGGCTCTCCTAACAATCATTTTCCCCTCTATCGCTCTATCGTTCTTTTCTCTCCCTTTAGCCCATTTTTTCCTAGCAGCCATTGTGAGTTAACACTTACAAAGCACAGAGATAAATTGTACAATAACCACTAGGGTGATGTATTGAAAATGTTGTCTGTGGTTTGATCTGTCCAGTCCTGCTCCTCCCGCTCTGCTCTCGTTCTCGTCTCCGCCCGGCCATCTGTGTCTCCTATCACTCTTCATGTCTCACCATCTTTTTTCAGAAGTGTGTGTGTGTGTGTGTGTGTATGTGAGATGCTTGTGATGTGTGCTCTCCATCCCCACATCTATCTCTGTCTTTACCCCCTGTGCAGCACCTCATTCCTCCCATCCTTCCACTCTCTCCTCTCTCTTACATTCTTCCTCTTCCCCCATCTTGTTCCCTTGGATTCATTCTCTCCTCCTTTTTCTGTTTCTCCCTATCCTCTTTCCCATTCTGTCTCTTTCCTTTTCTATCTCTCGTCTGTCTCTCTCTCTCTCTTTCTCTCTCTCGGTCTCTCTCTTTCTCTCCATCTGGCAGTGTATCTATTTTAGTCAGGGACATTTAGTTGACCATTAGGGGCTAGTCAGCAGGGCTTTAACTCGCTTCCCTCCTCCCTCTCCTTTAAGGGGAAGCTAGTAGCTGCAGTATCAGTCTTCCTCATTCTGCATCACACTACTTAAACACAACCTATAATCACAAGCCTGTACGCCCGCACACAGGGAAGGAAATAACTGGCTATCATAAAAAGTTAGAGGTCAAACAATGTGTGTATACCAGCGGCTCGACATCTGTGACGTTACACACTCCACCTCCCCCTCTCACCCGGAGGTGAACAGATACATAAACACATGGAATTGCTGCTGCTGTGCTTTGTGCTTGGTCCTGATGCTGGTGGAATAAAATAAACCCAATAAACCCTAAAATGTTTAAAAAAAAGTGAAAAATCTAAAACTATACCACAACTAACAAATTATCGTAACACCAAAACTAAATAATAATAATAATAATACATTTATTTATATAGCTCCATTCATACATAGAATTCAACTCAAAGTGCTTTACATAAAATAAATTGATTAAAACTTGATTGGTTAAAAACAGTAAATGGATTAAAACCATTTCATTACATTAATATTACATTAAAATTGAATACGTTACAAATTCATTACATTAAAACTTAATTTAATTTAGGGAAGTTGAAATCAAATTTGAAATTAAAATCAAATAACTAAAACTCCAAACTAGGCCCTACAGCTCTGACAGGTACACACCTGAGAGGAAACGATTGGCTATTATATTTCTGTCAGACGTACAATTGGCTGAGCCGCTGTGACCTCACACACTCGACCCCGACACTTGACTCCATGCAGGCTGTGTGACACACACACACACAGCAGATTTATTGGAGTAAACATAGCATTGCCTTGTGTGTTAGCATAGTCTTTCTGAACCTTATTCACTGTGCACACACACACAGCTATATGTGTGTGAAGAGCCCATTAGTTAATCCTTAGGTCTGGTTATGGTAGTTATAGCGCTATAGTAGGCCATGGGCCAAAACAGCCTGTGGGTGTGTGTTTGTGGATGCGTGTGTGTGAGAGAGAGAGAGAGAGAGAGTGTGAGTATGGTGGGACCCTGTAAGCTCACCTTTCATTGGAAGACAATTCTGTTGTCATGACATCCTGAGTTGCAGGTGCTCAGCAAGATGTCACCTCTCCATCTCTCAACTCAGCACACACACACAGACATACACACACACACACACACATAATGAAATGGAACCGCTATTTGACACCAACTCCATGACCTGTACACCTGCTGTTTACCTTCACATCGCTCTCTCTTTCTTTCTCTCTCTGTCTATCTGTCTATCTTCCACCCTCTCTGTTTTTATATCTTGATTTATTGTTGCCTTTCAATTATTTGTTTTTGTTTTGTTTTTGTTACTTTATCTGTTATCCATTCTCATTTCTCTCCATTGAATGTGCTTTTGTAACCTTACCTTTTCAGGAGAGGAAAGGGGGATTATGGGTATTGATAAAAAGGCAACCTACTGTCCAAATGGCTTCATGGAGATCCTTTGTGTGTGTGTGTGTGTGTGTGTGTGTGTGAGAGAGAGTGAGTGAGTGAGTGAGAGAGTGAGTGAGTAACAAGTACAGACAGGTGTGTGAGTATGAAGGTATTATTGGAGCAAAACAACTGAGCACCTGTGACAGTGGAATTTGTAGTTGTGGAAAATAGTCACATGTGTATCAGTAAATTTGAAGTCACAGAGAAAAATGCTTTAGGAGTTGCAAACTTGTAGAATTTTTTTCTCTCCCACAAACACAACACAACAGTTACACCTTCTCAAATTCTTCATTGCAGGTGCACAAATCCTATTATACGAATCACAAATTAAGAAACTCATGCGCTCACATGTTTGATGCAGTGAATATGGTGCAAAACACATTCACACACCTGTATCGGCTTCAAGTTATGCGTTTGTGGCTGAACCACAGCGGTGCGGACCAATCAGCGTCCTATGAGGGCAGCTACGGGCGTGGCTTAGGTGTGGCGACAGCGAGAAGCGACTGTTCATTCACAACAATGGCGGCTCCTAAAGAGGCTAGCGTAGATGCTGCTATAACATCAGTTATTTCTGAACTGGAGAGCAAATAACGGCAGTGAAGGCTTTTCTGGATGGAAAAGATGTTTTCGCTCTTCTCCCGACCGGCTTCGGCAAGAGTTTGTTTATATGGTTCGTTGATCTGATTGGTTGAAGTTAGCCCGTGATAGACGGTGATAGACAGATGGTTCATCCAATCACCTGCATTGTTTGGAAGTGCCTGCCCTTTTCCAAACAGTTTCCAATGACGACTTCCCAGATGGTTCTGTGTAACAAACCATCTGGTAAGTCAGGTTACCTGTAGCAAGCCCCCAGGAACAGCTCTGGGCTGTGCGCCGATTTTGGCGTAGTGGCCAAGCTCGGTATTGCAAGTAACGTGACGCCATGGGGCCCAAAAAGACTTTTTCCCATAGAGATACATGGGAAGAAACGTCTGTAAAACTCTGGGGAAAGTTTTCTTGGTATCGCACAAAGTCAATATGGAGTCTTTGAATTGTCAATTTTTAAATCATTGGGTTACTTTTTCTTTGGAAGCCACCAAGAGCTGTATAAAGCTGTATTTTCTGGAGCTCCGTGAACGTGCCTCTAGGCCACGGGAACGCTCCATGCGCATTCACCGCTTCTACTTCCATTGTTGACAAGCTATAGCTAGCTGATTGTTAGCAGAGGCTTTTAGCTGCATGTGATCAAACTAGATCACATTAAACTCAACCTACACGTCCGCCAACACTTAGGTTTAACAGGCAAGACTTAAGAACAATAACGGATGGTTTCTATTTTGTTTTTGTTTCTCTCTTGATTAAATAGGTCGCTTGCAAGCTAGCTAAAGTTATAATATTGCTGTAGTTAACCAGATACAGCATATGCAGTTCTAAGCACCTACTTACTATTGTATATTTATTTACATCTCGAAATTCTCAGTTTACAGACTATGCCTATGTACTTTTCTTTATCCTATTAAAGTTATGAATATATTTGGGCTTTGATTGTTCTAATTTCTTTTACTGTCTGTAAATTTATATTTAGATGTCCAATTTGAGTTAACCTGCTTGAGTTATAATGTCTATTATGTAAATAGAATTGAGTCTTCTTCCAACCAGGTGTGTTTCTGGGCACTGCATAGGGAGATCAAGCTTATAGAAATGTTGCTATGACAGAGTCTAGATAATATAACACTTGCAAACTCAAGTAAACATTGGTGTGACACCAAACAAACCTAGAATATTCCCAAAGATAATAATTTAACAGATTTTTTTTCACTAGCAAACCTTGCATCTAAGTTGCATAATGCAAATCTATCTTCATACACTGTTTATATAGGACTGTGTTTGATCAGAGTACTAATATATATTTATGTCATGGCCAAATGTTGTGAGGTGACCCACCTTTGATGTAGTTCAGTCCCATGGATTAAATCAATACATGCTGCAGAATAATAATGGCTACAAGCAATAATATCTCTACACTGAGGCAACAGCATGTTGGTTAACTTGGACTATGTGGTCTAGATGTGTGGCTTTAATCAATATTGTCAGAAATTACTCAAAAGGAAAAATGTATGTGTATATTCTGTAAGACTTGTATAAATAAAAAACACTGTTAGTAACATAATATTGATATTTGTGACTAGAAATACATAATGCTGGTATAATGTAAACCAAGGTAAGATGGAGAAAAGTAGTTTGAGAGCAATGGACTACAGAGTGATGACAAATAAGACTTATTAAAGAGATGATCCAAGACACTGTTATATGTAAACATTTATTTCAAAATACGTTTCATTCTACATGTTCCATTTTATATGCGTGAAACATTCTCAGGAGTATTAAGCATTACAAGACAGTCTCACATTTGAAGAAGACCAATCCAGTGATTAGAAAAAAAACAATCATCTTTGAACTGGAACAGTAGTTTATAACAGGTGGATATTTAGAGAGCCCCAGTCCACAGAGGGCAGCTGTAATATGTCAGTGTAAAGATTCAGTAAAAGCAAAGTGTTAAGAAATCTAGTCACAGGTCTCTCTTGTAAAAGAGATTTTTGATCTCAATGGGACTTCCTGGTAAAATAAAGGTAAAAAATAAATAAATAAGAAATCTAGTGAAGAAAGAAAGAAACCAGTGAAAAGGCCAGAACACATCATAAGTTAATTTCTTTGGGAGCATTTTCCAGAGACATGTCAGGTAGTTCTTGAAGAGCAGGAGTTTCTGTAACAGAAGAAACTGCAGTAAGTATCTGCAGCTCAGTGTCTTACAGAGAACAATTAGCATACATCATCATGATGATTACAGCACAGGGTGAAAAGTACTTAATTTGTGAAGTACTGGCTCCAGTAGAGGTGAAAAAGGTGCAACTCTCATTGCATGAATTCACATACTGATTTGCGGATGTGCAAATTTTGTCCATGACTTCACATTATTTGATACGGGTGTGTGAATGTGTTTTGCACCATATTCACTGCAGCAACTGTAGCAAAACTGTGAGCGTATGAGTTTCTTAATTTGTGATTCGTAGAATAGGATTTGTGCACCTGCAATGAAGAATTTGAGAAGGTGTAACTGTTGTGTTGTGTTTGTGGGAGAGAAAAAAATTCTACAAGTTTGCAACTCCTAAAGCATTTTTCTCTGTGACTTCAAATTTACTGATACACATGTGACTATTTTCCACAACTACAAATTCCACTGTCACAGGTGCTCAGTTGTTCTGCTCTAATAATACCTTCATATTGTGAGAGAGAAAGTATCTGTTCATGCAAGTGTGCATGTGTGTGGGCGAGCGTGTGCATGCATGTGTATATAATTGAAAGAAATAGAGCTTAAAAACACACACGCACACACATACAGCATGTGCCTCCAGGTGGATTGAATTAGTTTGCCTCCTCCCCGTCTTAAATCTTGTGTTCTCTGCAGCGGGGAGTGGGAGGACAGAGGAGGCAGCAGGGTCACACAGGCTTCCCTTAGAGACAGAGACCATTTTTAGTAGCCCTGGGTTTACTGTCGTGTCAGAGACGAGACCACAGAATTAGAATTTTTTCAAATGTGGAATGGAGACGAGAGTGCTTTGGGCATCAGACTGAGAGTTTACTCCGAGGTCAGAGACGGGGACCCAGCTACGCCTGCCATCTTGGATGAGTCCCAGCAAAGCCTGTCTGGAGGAGGAGTAGCTTTAGCACAGCACTGGGTCACTATGTGTGAATTTGGTTGAGTTAAGATACTTAAAGGTCACAAAAAATATATTTATCACCCACACAGTGATACCATTTTTAGTAGCCTGAGGTTTACTGAGCTGTCAGAGAACAGACCTGAAGACTTGTATATATCTATTTATATCTATGAATGTATGTTGCAAAATGGAAATTATTTATTTACCTAATCTCATTAATTACCTCTACGTTGGTATTTTCCTTCACATACAAAAAAGTAAGCATAAGCTACTGTATATGTACAGTATATGTATGTAGATATTATGTGTAGGATGGATGGCTCCAGTGGAAACCCCTAACCATGGCAGTGTTAGTGTTGCACTCATTAGCTGAACAGGGCCATAATTCCCTTAGAGAGAGACTTTTAGATTTTTTTAGTAAAGAATGATTTGATGGATGAGGGAAAAGATGACCCTTGTTAACACAGAAGTAACCTACTTATGCTCTTACCTGCATATTATTTTCATTTTCATTTTAGTTTCTTCCAACATTTTCAGCATTTGTTGGGGAGAGTTGAGGTAGTTTAATATGCTAGGGTTTTTAAATAGGTTAAACATACAAATTATTCCACAACCGTTGCAGAGAGAAGTTTTAAGCTGAAGCCCAAAGAGATTTAGTGTGGTGTCAGAGACCAGACTTTGCTATGTCTGGCAGGCTGAAAAAGCTCACAACCCATTCAAAGGCTTTCTCATTGATACTTGATTCTTTGGTGCTTCTGAGGGTGTGGGATGCTACTTTGATGTAGCTGACAGTTTGGAGTCAGCAGAGAGGAGAAGCTGGTGAAGCTGCCCCGTTTGAATCTAATCTTTGTGGGTCATGTTTGTTCATACAGGATGTCGGACAATATCACTACACCAGATGAGCACACTGGATGCCACTTGCCACTCTTAGTTATAATGTTCAATCACTGAGGCTGCTTAGCTTCATTCTTCACACATATGATTTTTTTAGTGGTCTATATATTTCACATAAACTATTTTCAATGCCCAAATGAACAAATTTAAGGGATGAAAACAGTTGCTGTAAAATAGCCATAGAGGAACACAGTAATAAGTGGCAAAGAAAGAAAGAAAGAGCAGGTTAATTTAGTAACATCCATTAGAAAGGAGTCACACAGAGACTATCAGAATATTAAGATAAAATAAAGCAATAAGCCCCAAGAGGCCGTGGTTTACAGTGATTTTAGAACAGCTAAGGGGCGTTGTTAGGCACAATGCGGAGCGGCACCTTAGCTGTTCTAAAATCACTGTAAACCACGGCCTCACGGGTTTTTGCTTTTATAAAACGGTTACTACATATACCTGGCAAGGTTTCATAAAATAAACACACAGCAACAAAAAATGCAATAATTTATTGATAACAAATAATCATTCTTCCGCCAAGCAATGTAGTTCTTCAGCGACATTTAGCAGAACGGTTGCAAAGCAACACACAGACGCAGCAACACACAGACACAGTGGAAAGCATGCTTAAAGATTGGGGTGATTATTAACATTTATCTGGGGTGATTATTAACATTTATCTGGATATCGCCATTAATTGTGCAATTGTTGAAGTAGTGTTCAATTATGTTAGCACTCTTCTTTGCTGGTACAGGGGTGTTTGCCTCTGGACAGGTGCGTTTTAATTGTGCGGTGCCAGAAGCAAGGATATTGCTCCAGCATCTTCTCTCGTCGTAGTTTGGGCGCCAGTAAGATTGCAGGGACGATTCACATTTATGCCCCGTCACTGACATGATTTCTCTTGCCTCTAGGCCAGCATCAGAGAGTTTTTGTACAATGGTGCTTCGCAAGCAGTGGTTGGTGTAGATTGTCCCGGTGCCGGCTGCTTTACAAATCCGTGGCAACATGGAGCCAAGGAAGTTCACGCCCATGGGCTCTCTAGTATACCTAATGTTAGGAGAAAGAAAAAAAAATGTTCTCATCATGTTGCAGTTACATTATAACCACATATGTATCTACCATCGGCAACTATTATGCTCACTTTCCCCTATAGCTGTTGTCACTTGCCAGCCATATCATTTTTGTTACAGTGTAGAGTAACCAAGCTACACTGTAGCCAAACAAAAAAAAAAGTTACATTGTTAACTTACCATAGATCGACGGTGTAGTTTGTCCGCTTTGGATGGAGATAAAAGGCCGGTGGATTGGGCAGCTGCAACGAGAGGTATTTCTCCAATGAAGCGACAGGACACAGTGGGTTCCCTGGCTGCTCAAACATAAATCCCCGTACGCTCTCTTTGTTTCTTTCACCGGCATCTTTGTGGTTTTTTGTGCATTCGTTGAATGACAGCGTTGCATAGTTCTGACCGTTTTCGTCCTGGCGGATGATAAATGATTCGGGCTTCAGTTGGTGGTTGCCCTCTTTAGCTCTGCGTCCCATATGCAGCTGCACATCAAATCAGACTTTGTTGACAAGACAGGTGTGTTTGGATTCAGTGCCCGAGAGTGCTTGATTTTCTGAAAGTCTGCCTCCGCTAACGCCAGTTAAGCCCCACACGTAGGCCAACATAACTGCTGAAACCATAGGGTTCACCTTTCCCGTTTTTCACAGTGGAATAAAACTGACAGAGAGCCTGGTTTAGCTCCATTTTGGTGATTGATTTAAAATCAATAGCCAGATCTTTCTCGGCACACCAGGTCTGAAAACAGCGAACAGACCACATAGTCTGTTTCACGGTCCCGGCTTCGTTCCTTGACTTTTCCAGCTCTTCAATGTCTCTCTCATTAATTTCAGCGTGTCTCCTTTCTTTTTTATCTTCCTCCTCCATCCTGTCCATCTCTTTCAACCACTCATCCAGGCTTAGCCCACCCAGTAAATCAAAATTAACAACAAAATCTGACATTTTGAAACAACAGACCAGATATTTTACCAAATAATACCAACACAACACAACATTACGACTTTGTTAAAGCAAATGAGAGAACAAGAGAATCTGAACTCTTGGATACAGACGTCTGAATGTCGAAAGCTCTACGCCGCCACGAAACCAGAAAAACAGTTAGAGAAAGGGAGATCGAGCAACGTCAGCGTGCCACTACCAAACAGACCATGGCTGAGGAGGCCCCGCCAGTTTGGGCACAGGATATTCTGGAACAGGTCAGAAGCATTAAAGACTTATTTCAAGAAAAGTTTGATGACCTGAATAACTCTATAAAAGATCTTAAAAAAGACACTCGCACCATGCTGAACAGAGTCTCCAACGCTGAGAAATGAATTGGGGCATTGGAGGATCAGCAGGACACGCACGAGGAATCCATTAAAAAACCTCAACAAGGAGTTGAACAACTTGAAATCAAAGGTTACATACCTTGAATCACACAGCCGTGGGAATAACCTGGTGTTAAAAGGACTGGAGGAGGGCCTACTGGAGACCAGCGACCCTGGCAAAGAGTTGGTAGAGATCTTGCGATACATCCTGGATCTGCGTGAAACAGACCCGGTGCCCGAAATTGATAGACACCACAGGAGTCTTCGCCCCTGTCCAAGCTCAACAGATCCTCCGAGGCCCTACATCATACGTCTGCTGAAATGGAGCGACCGCCAGCTGATACTGGGAGCAGCTTCCAAGAAGAAAAGCTTGTGCTGGAGAGGGAAACCTTTCCATGTGTACCAGGATCTCCCGGTGGAAATCCAGCAGAGGCGTGCAGAGTATGCCGATATAAAGGTGAAGCTCCGCAGAGCTTGTCTCCGCTACGGTCTTCTCTATCCCGCGAGGCTCATTGTCACAGTGGATGGAAAGAAAAAATCTATAAAACCTCTGATGAGGCATCCAAAGACTTGACGATGCATCTTCCATCTGTATTCGGATAAGTTAAAGTGTGTTGGAGGAGAGAAAATCGCGCATCCACTAATGTCAATTAATTGTAAGTGGCTGTTGCTTTTTTTTTTTTTTTTTTATTCTGCTTCATCAATCTTTAAAATTGATACAGCAGGTTGACATTTCATGATGCGCTTCTTGGGCTCACTGACCCAACGACAGGTCATTATTGTAATTAAAGTGAATAGCCCAACTAATTTAGTTCTGGTCATGTGACGCTTATGCCCTCACCCAGTCGCTGTTGGGTCATGGACAGAGGAGGGATGTGTTTTCCTTCTCTTATTCGTTGTTACTTTTGTTGCCTACTCGCAATATTATGTGTTTTCTGAGTTTTTGTTTGCATTGTTTTCTTTTTTATCTTCTCCCTTTTCCCTTGAGTTGCAGAGAAGGCTTAGTATCTATGGAAAATAATATACAGTGTGCTGGCCTAGAATATAATTTTATATCTAAATGAGACCTAATACTATTAAAGTGATATCATGGAATGTGAATGGGGTGTCAAATAAAGTGAAACAGTATAAAATAATTTCTCATTTAAAAGCTTTGGTATGTGATGTTGCATTGCTACAAGAAACTCACTTGAATGAGGTAGAATCACAGAAATTAAAGCAAAGATGGGTAGGCCAAGTGTTCGCGGCCCCAGGCAGTAGTGCTTCACGGGGTGTATGCATTTTGATTTCTAAAAAAGTTTCTTTTAAATTAACAGAGTTAATTGCTGACAAGGAAGGGAGATATGTTGTAATTTCTGGACTTCTTGAGAATAAAAAATATACTTTTGTTAATATATATGCTCCCAATTCTGGGCAAGCGGCATTCTTGTCGACATTAAGTGTACTACTGTCCAGGTTCACTGGTGATCTTATTGTGCTTGGCGGGGACTTCAACTCGGTTAGTGAACCAGTAAAAGACCATTCTAACCATCCCCTTCCAATAGACGCTGCCCTTTCTGCAGCTTTTGAAGAAATTCTGAAATCTTTAGGTTTAACCGATATATGGCGTTGTCTTAATCAAAGTTGCCGTGAATATACTTTTTATTCTAAGGTCCACAATTCCTACTCCAGGATAGACTATTTGCTATTGTCAAATGTCTTAAATGAGAATGTGATCAATGCTAAGATTCACAATATATTAATATCGGATCACACCCCTATTTCTGTAGTATTTTCTCCCCACTTAAACTTACATAAAACAAAATATTGGAAGTTCAACAATATCCTGTTAAGGGATGAGAAGCTGATTTCATTGGTAAAGGACAAAATATTAGATTTAAATATATAATATATTAAATATTAGACAGTATGGGAGTTACATGTAGAGGGTGGATCATTAGCAACTCCGCTGCAAAACAGAGACAAAGGTATGAAAGAAGAAATATTCTGATGATGGAATTTAAGAAATTAGAAAAGCAGCACATGGAGGATCCTAATAATCTGGATCTTAAAAAGTTCATGTTACTTACTAGGTCAGAGTTGCAAGCATCTTTGCATGAAAAAACAACATTTGCTTTGTATAGATTAAGGCGGAGATATTTTGAGAATGGTGATAAGGCTGGCAAAATGTTAGCTCTCAGGCTGAAACAAATGGAGAGCAAATATTCAATTCCTGCCATTCACAAATGTAAAGGGTCTTTAGTATGTGAACCACAACAAATAAACTTGGCTTTTCGAGATTATTATTATAAACCAATTGCATCTGTCAAAACCAATGGTATGATATAGTCCCCCTTTCAGCTTTTCAGGTCTACCAGACAGGGTTGTCCAGCTTCTCCACTTATTTTCACACTAGTACTTGAACCTTTAGCCTGTGCCATTAGAGCCAATCCAATCATATCCGGTATCAGTCTATTTTGGTATGATTTTAAAGCTAATCTTTATGCTGATGACATTCTTTTAACATTATCCCACCCAGGTGACTCAGTCCCACACCTTTTGAGGCTCATTGATGATTCATTGATGACCAGCACTCTGGTTACAAGGTTAACTGGAGTAAGAGCGAGGCCATTCCGCTTAGCCATCTTACATTCCCAGCAGATTTAGCTTGTACTCCCATTGTATGGAAGACACAGGGGATGAAATATCTGGGTATCACAATTAGATCTCCAGTTGAAAAGATCTATGTGTTGAATGGACCTAAGCTTTTGAAAACTATAAAGCAAGACCTTAAGAGATGGACGACAATGCCTTTATCATTGTGGGGGAGAGCAGAAGTAATTAAAATGAACATACTCCCAAGATTATCATTCCTCATCTCTGCAATTCCTCTCAAGTTTCCACAGCAGTGGTTTAAGGAAATAAATAAATAATTTATTAAGTTTCTGTGGAAAGATAGAAAACCTAGAATAAGTCTGAAAAAACTTACCATCCCTAGAAATATGGGTGGCTTAGGTATACCTGATGTTTATTCATATTATCTATTCCATAATGGCAGATACGCACTATCATGGGCATACACAAGTCATTGTGAAGAAGATAGTTGGAGGTGGTTAGAACAAAAAATCATAGCTGAAAGTAATAAGCATATTTCTCTAGCCTCCCTCTGGTATTACCCGAAATGTAATAAAAATATTGATAATCCCTTGATCCTCCATGCATGTGAGTTAGCTAAAGAAATTCACAGACGTCTTAGTATTTCTGGCCTATCCCTCCCCTCATGTCCAATTTGGATGAACCCCTTATTTACTGCTGGAGAGAAACCTATTGTCAACAGTATGGCAGCAAAATAATATTAATACTCTGAACCAATTGATGGAAATATTGTAGATTTCAATGTACTGAAAAGGCAACACAAATTAAACAACTCAATTTTTTTTCAATATATACATCTTAAAATCCTATTAAAAAAATATCAAAACATGACTAAGGGCATTATCCTAAATCATAAAGATTCTGTTGATAAGGAATTGATGGAGGCAGTCAATGGTAAGGGAACGGTTTCTAAATTGTATAAATTATTATCCCACACCACTTATGACTGTTGTACAACCATTAAGTCACAGTGGGAGAAAGATCTAGAGGTATCTCTCACCACAGATCAATGGGAAAAGATTTTGCAACATTCAAATTATTTATCAAATTGTGTGAGGTACAAAGTTGTCCAGTTAAAAATTTTATTTAGGTCATATATAATGCCACAAAGATAAAGAAAATGCATCAAAATGTTTTGGATTTATGCTGGCATGGCTGTGGTGGGACAGGTACACTAATGCATCAATTGTGGCACTGCCCAACACTAAAAAGATTTTGGGTTGATGTTATAAATTTCTTAAATTCTAATTTATGTGTAAATATCCCAATATGCCCTACAGTGTGTTTACTGCGCAGTAAGGTAGTTGGAATCAATTCTCAAATGATACGGCTGATTGGACTAGCATGTCTTTCGGTGAAGACAATACTCATCCACTGGAAAGTGAGGAAACCCAACTGTTTCAGTTTGGAGAACTGGCTCAAGGAATATCTGGACTTGGTCTCAATGGAACAAGCGGCCACAACCCTACAAAAGTTGGACAGTGGACTTGAAGGTCCTTGGACTTCAATTAGGTAATTCTTGAACACACCACATCCCATTTAGATACACATTGATATTTCTGTGCGACTATGTTGTCAGTCGGTAATATAAGTGAAACTCTTGGTTGTAACCAGGTTTGCTCTGCACTCTCTGCCCTGGGGCATTTTCGGGATGGTGGTGCTGGCAACTGACCTTGTGTGGGTCAGAAGGCGGGCCTTTCATACTTTTTGATCCGATTCCCTGAACTTAACCTGCTCCGGAGCAGGTTAGCCGTGCAGCATAATTTACCATGGTGATCTACCCCGGTTAAAAATGAACCACCTTCGTGAGACCGAAAATCCAGGGTTAAACCCAAAGTTAGCTCGCTAACCCACTAATCTCACTTTGTGATACGGGCCTCTGAACCTGGCAATTTGAAAGAAAGTGTGACAGGTTCAAACTGCTCAATGGATAACACCAGGGAACAACTATAACTGGACACACAAGCTTTATTCAAAACAAAAAGTTAAAAAAGGCCAAGTGAATCCTCTGGCTGGTGCTGTCTTTCTTCTTCGTCAACTTAGGATTTCTTCTTCAGTAGATGGTAGCGTGTGTTTCCTGCCTCACTGTAAGAGAGCAAACACCTGAGAAGCAACAGTCAAGCAGGCTGTGCTGCCAATCAGCCTGATGACTTACAGCTGTGTGTGCTGGTGGGCAGAGCCACCTGCAGCTCTCTGCCTACAGCCGACACTTCAACCACACCCCGCTGCCACAGAGAGCTTATCGAGTGTCTCCATCCAAATGAGCCAAATCATTCTGAAGAGCTATTTGTTTTGCAACAGAAAAAGCAGTTGTGACTCACGAAGATCTGCCAGTATTCTCTGGTTTTGCAAGTATTTCACTATAAGCTGTATGTGCAGAGACAGACAACTGTGCATCTCTTGCTGTCACCAAGGTCTTTCAGTGTCTGTAGTTGGAAATCTGTGAAACTGAACTCCCTCTGCCTTAGACTTTTGATAGTCTGAGCACTTTGTACAGAGCACCAACTTGCTATTCCTCTACCTCATGTTGGTTTGTTGTTGTTGTCGTTGATGTAATGCATGCACACTCATTTCACTCATCCTGGCCCAAACAGTCTAGCAGTGAAACACTTACAAAAACAGATAATATTGGTGGATCTTTGTGAGACACAATTCACTTTTCTTTTACAAAACAGTCAACACTTCAGAATTATTTGGCTCCAGTGCCAGAATTCACGTTCTGCCTTTGGGGGTGAGTCCAACAGTCTTAGCCTCTTCAGGCTGTTTTCCCAGAAGTGTGGCATCTCTGGTTCATCCAGAAGCATCTACTGAGAAAGAGGAACATACAGTACAGTATACAGTACAGTATAGTGTAGGTGAGGCTTAACTGGGCACAGGAGCAACTCCTTCGCTCCTCATCTCTCTCTCTTCCTGACCAGTGTTTGGCAAAGTGAACTCTTTCTACTCCTTCCTTTTCTTTTTACTCCAATCTTAATTGTTGTTTTTTTCCTAAATACTCTGTTAAACATCAGCTATTTGGAGTGTGTGCCTGCATGTGTGTGTGTTTGTACATGTGTGCATGCGTGCATGTGTGTTATCAGTCATCAGGTTGTTTATTTTTCCCCTGCTCTGAAACGAGCGCTGTGCAGCCCAACGTGTGATTAGAAAGTCACGCCACATTTGACACAATCAAAGGACAAGACACACATGCGCACACACACACAGGGCAAATATGTAATACCTACGCAAACCTAATCAGAAACATTAGCACATGTTTACACTTGTTGGCTTGTACTGATTACAGACGCACCCATTGTAACGGTGTACTGCATGTGTGTCAGTGTGTGTGTGTGTTATTCTAGTGGAGGTGAAGCAGCAGTGTGCATTTTCATCTAATCCTCCTGACATCATCAGCCCAGGTGACATCTGTCAATTAGTTGATTTGATGTCTATTGTAAGTGACTTGCATGGAATTACATGGATTCTTGTTAACCCAGTGTATTAGTGCACATACCATGGTGAATGATGACTAGAGTCTTGTGTGAATAGAGTGTCTAGATTTGATAGTAGAGAAATTATAGCAACATTGCAGAGGCAATTTGCCTTTGTCTTGCAGCACAAGTTAAAATGCAAAGCAAACCACAGTAGAGTCCTATATACAGGCAGAATAATTGGTATAAGAGGCAAGGACTCAAATCTGATAAATATTCAGAGTCATAAAATGTTGATATGCAGAAACAGACATTTTGCACATTATCCAGATTAATTTGCAAAGCCATTGATTCTGAGGAGGCATCATTATGTACTTCAATTATAGGACGCCTGCATTCCTATCTTTCTACACTGTCTTTTTGCATCCCTCTGTGCCTCTTCTAGGTTCAATTGAGGGATGTGATAGAGGATAAACCCACCTAAACTCAGGTAGGATTAGGGTTTTATTTACAGGGGTTTTATTTATAGAGCAGTGTTTACCCAGCTTTGTGACATACAGCAAATTCATTGTATACTGCATATAACAGTAAGTACTATCAAATTGATGTTAGTTATAAGGAAATAGGTTCTTTAAACAAAACAAGACAAGCAAATAGTAAACATGTTGTCCCCCACCAGTGATGTAGTTCCACCCTTGGGTCAGTCAGTGATTGCTGAGTGTACTTGAAATATGAGTGAAATTGTAGAAGCATTTTCGTATGGGACAATGAAAGGACAGATTGACCATATATTTCTGTTGCCTACTCTCCTCAGAATTAGGCTTACAAGTTATATCTTGAAATGTAGTAACTGTAATTGTCCTGTTTTTACTCAAAACAGTACAAAATATAAGAACTACAATACGCAATAAATACAATCCGTACATTACACAATGTACACTACAATACAATTTATAATACAATATACACTATAACATACAACACCAGGAGCATGAGTGTTATGAATAATATAAGTGCTAAATGATAAGTGAGATATGGTATTGCACAGTAGGTAAGTGGTAATATGATATAAGTAGTCAACACTGACAGCACAGTGGTAGTGCAGTGATGAGTGCAATAACAGTACAACAGTCCAACAACTGTACAATAACTACAGTGTCTTGTGGTTAGAGGTTTGCCCAAAAATTTTCCATTGACTCTCACTTCAACCCATCAACCAGTCTGATGTCTCCAAGTGTGTAGCGTGTGTAGACTACTATGTTACCTATGATAACTTTAACTGTGTTGCTTTGAGTCCCCATTCATTGTCCCCCACATTGTATGATAACTTTAACTGTATGACCTGCTTTACCACTGAGTCCCCATTCATTGTCAATGCCACCCCCTAGCAGCACAAAGTCAACATTACAGTGTGACTAACTAACGAATGAACTGACGGACGGAGACCGATCCATAGTCCCCCCTTTGGTGGGGGACAACTAGGTCAAAACCTAGTATATGGCTGGACCGTGTATGGGTGTGCCACGTGCCACGGCCAACCAATGGTGTAACTAACTCTGCTGTAGACTGTTAATATACTGAAAAATAGTCCATACATCCATACTGATCTCCGTTCCAGCGCGTCCCATCTCCTCTCTCAGCTGCTGTCCTCTCCACTGCGCCCACGGCTCGCATTGATCCTCCCGATCCAAGCCCTGGTCGCTCTGGAACCCATCAGTGCCGAAAACGCTGTTCACCAGACACCCGGTGACGCATCGGCGTCTGGACCCCCGCCGAAATCTCGGCCAGATCACTGGGAACAAATTGGCGCCCAGCTATCGGCACTGGCTGGAACCGTGCCCCCGGGAAGCGTCGGCAGTAAGCCCTCAGCGCGCCGAAACCTCCATGCTTCTCTTTGTCCCTCTCTCTCCGCCGACAGAACAGAGGGCTGTCAGGTGGACTGAGCTCGCGCATATGCATCGAAATAAACGGCGATATGATATAAATAAATATTACTATTAGATACATCTAGATGCTAACACCTTCCGTCATTTTCTTATGACTGTAGCTTTCGGCCAGGAGAAGATGTCATCAGGTGGCGTCCAACTTTCCTCTGACGTTTTGACCCTGAACCACAACGTGCTCCAGTTGGCGGGTCGGCAGTGATGGCCAGTCACTGCCCATCTTCTCCTGGCTTCCAGCTCAACTCCTCCTGCCTGTTCCAGAGCCAACAAGAGGCTCTTTCCGCTGCCTCCCCCAACCTGCAAGCAGCTGTCTTCCTGTCCCTTCCTGCTATTCCCAGAACTGAGCATCTTCCACACAGACTGCGCCGGGAAACCTCTGCAACCAACCTCAACTGGAAATAGCCAGGCCTGCCACCCTTTGTCCCTACATTGCTGGACCAGGTCCTAGTACTTGGTGGCTTTCCTCTCCAAGGTCTCTTCGCATCCGTCTTCCCACGGGACCGTCAGTTCAACCAGGATGATCCTCTTCGCCTCCTCAGACCATATGACCATGTCAGGCCTCAGGGATGTTTGGACGACCTGGGGAAAGTGTTGCTTTCTTCCCAGGTCCACCCTCATTTCCCATGATTGTGCCGTCTGCAGGAGGCTCTTCTTGGTCTTCTTGGAGGAGGGTGGCTTCTCCCCCTCCCTGATGAACTGGATGTCTCTCCTCCTTGGGTCTGCTTTCCCCCATTGCTGGAAGTGGGTGGATCCGAGTCCTTGTCTCCCCATGCACGGGTTCCCAATGATGTCCTTCAACGTGTGCCATTGATGTGTCAGTTGCACACTTGCGTCCTGATCTTGTGATGCCTGCACCTCTGACCTTTTCATCGCTGGAGTCTCTGTACATCATCACAGCCCTGCACTTTGCTACCTTGAACTCTTCGACCACTGATGATTAGGGGTAGCTGTAACTGTCCAGACCTGATGTATATAGCCCTACTGACGTGAAGCTTGGTGGAATTCCGAGCCACCTGTGGAGGTGTTTGTTCACTCGCCTCTCGACTCCTTCCACTGATGTCATAGGCACTTCATAGATTGTCAGTAGCCACATGAGTCTTGGTAGCAGACCATGCTGGAAGAGCCAGGCCTTGAACTTTCCTGGTAAGCATGATCCCTCTATCTTTCTCAGCCACACATCTGCCTGTTTCTCTGTCCTGGATACGTTGCTTCTGTCAGTGAGAGAGGCATCATACCACTTCCCTAGGAATTTTATTGGGTTTTCCTCAATTGATTGTATAAACTCCCCCTGGACTTGGAGCTGGAACTTGCTGGTCACTTTCCCATTTCTTATCACATTTCTACTTTAGCTTCAGTTAGCTTCAGCTTACATGCATGATATTGGTCAGCCTGCTTACTGTGTGGGAGAAACGGGCTCCCGATCTCAGCGGAGAAACAAGATGGTGGAGAAAACGAAACTTACATTTCTGGCTTTGTGATCCTATGATGTGCCACGTGCCACGGCCGAACAATGGTGTAACTTCATCACTCAGTCAGTCAGTCAGTGAGTGACAGACATTCGTGTTTATTGGGCTGGCCCCGCTGTTGCGGTCCAGCCAAAAAGCACAATTGACTGCTTTTCTGAAAGTGTAATTGATTTTTGTTCTTTGGTGGTTTGTTGCCATGTGAAAATAAGTAACTGTTTACATAGTTTACTACCACTAAATTGCTGGCACAATACACACTGGTACTGAGGGGTTGCAGGCCAAGCTGGCGACTGGGAAGAGCAGGAAGAACAAGATGATGCGATCAGAGTCAGTAGAGATAGAGAGGATTATGCTGGGACTGGTAGCAGCAAGGTGGAAATCTCTTTATGAGCTGATACATTTATTGCTGTGTGGAGGGTGGAAGGGGTGTTATGCACTGGGATTTATTTATGTTTCTTTGGGTGGTTGTATGGTTTTGGCATAGGGATTTTGTCTTTTGTATTCTTTATATGCTTCATATTCTTTATATTTCTTCATGTATTATTATACTCTTTATATTCCTATATAGTCTCCCAAACATTGTCTCTCACACACATTTTTGTTACTGTACATGTGAGGACCTTTCCACTAACCCTAAACCTAACTTTAACCCTCACAACTACATGCCTAACCTTAACCTTTACCCTAACCTAAACCTAATCCTAATCTTAACTCATCTTAACTCATTAAGGTTAAATAAATGTAACCTTAATTTAGCCCCTTCTGGAAGTGAGGGCTGGCAAAGTGTTCTTTAGCCTTGAGGCGTGAGGATATTTGGTCCTAATATGGACAGACGTATAAGAACACACACACACACACACATGCACACATACACACCTGTTTCCTGGAGATAGTATTTGCTCACCCATCCTTTGCATCTGCAGAATAGGTGGCCTTAAGACACACACACACACCCTATTTTCCATGTTGTAACTGGGGCACCTCCATCCAGTCAGCTGCATTAATGCAAACCAGTGTGTGTGTGTGTGTGTGTGTGTGTGTGTGTGTGTGTGTGTGTGTGTGTGTGTGCAGCCATCTGCACAAATGCAATCTAGTGCTGCAGGCAGAACTCTAGCATCAGTCACAAGGGCAGGAGGAGGGAGACAGGGGGATGGGGGAGAGTTACTTCAGGGAAGAGGGGAGAAAGTGGGAAAATGAAAGAGCGTAAGAGGGTAAATGGATGCTGAGAAGTGCAAGAGTGAGCGAGATAAAAGAGCAAAGTACTTGTAAAACAAAAAGCAGATGAAGAGAAACAAAGGAAAAAAAGGAGGAGGAGGGGGCAGCATGAAAAGACGAAGGGGAACGACATCTTTAAAGGAGACAGTCAAGATCAAGAGAGAAAGAGATCCAGGATGAAATAGGGGCAAAGAGAGACCGACAGTGTTGTGGCTCAGAATAAGTATCAAATTCTGTGGTGTTGAAAGCTAACAGATCAATGTGGAGGGCTGCTGTTGTGTATACAACTTGGTCAGTTTGATAGAGACTGAATCATAGAGAGAATCTGTGCGAAATGGACATCATGACTAAAGTTTGGGAGGTTCTTACACTAATCTACTTTCCCCACAATAGTGCAGACTTTGACATTCAGGTCTCCAAACCTTTTCGTTCTTCCCCAGTATAAGAATTGGTCACATCCATCTCTATTGCACTCCTCCTTCAGGGATATCACCACCACCTACACACCTCTCCACCTTTCTCTGCAGCCCTTCACGTTGTTCCACCTCCCCATTCTCCTCCCAAAGTCACATGTCCATCATCAAGTTATATTACATACAGTCGCATGAATCTTATTCCCACGGCAGCCATTTTGAATTTGCGTCACACTTAGAGTGGGAAACTCAAGCAAGTACAGCCGAGCTCTGTCCTACTGTTGTGTACCAAGATGCGCACACAAAAGGGGATGGAGAGAGATAGAGGTGACCGTGAGCATGAAAGAGAAAGAGCAAGAGAGTAATGGGGTCAAAAAAATGGAATGGGGTTAGGAAAGGGGAGATGAAGAGAGAAATGGATGTTCAGACTCATAATGGAGATGGGATGGAAAAAGAAAAAGAAATGAGTGTAAGAATGATGGAGAGATATGGGTGAAAAGGAGAGATGGATGAAATGAGAGCTTAGAGAAGGATGATGGAGAGATAGAAATTGACAACATGAGGAGAGAGAGAACAAGACTGATAAGCAAGAAACGCATTAATGAGAAAGAGGGAAGACTGAGAAAGAGAGAGAGGGGGAGGGGATGGGGGGGTGTCCAATGATTCCCCCTCCCCCCTCCCCCCACTAACCTGTTGCCCCTAACAACACATCCAGCAGAGCATGTTAGCCTTTCATTGAATTATTCAGCATTGGTTTGATCGATGGTTGAACTTTGAAACAATCCATGAACACACACACACACACGCACACGCACACATGCACCCCACATGAAACTGGTCAGTGCCGATTGTGAGTGCCGGAGAACGTTCATGGGTGCACAAAATCAATTCACCTTTAGGCATAAACACACACACACGGCATTAACGTCAGAGCAACGTGAGACTAACGTCATAACTGCCACACTGGATTAGACCTTGGTCTCGGTCAGTTGCACTGCACCTGTCCTCCAGAATAAATGTTATTTCCTCAAGCCAGCTATACATTTATATATATTATGTTATATAGTGAGGTAGTATGAGGTAGTATGGTCACTGTGAGGCAGTGACCATGTATGGCTGGCCATTTATTGATAGAGCCATAAAATATAATTTTGGGCATCCAGAGTCATGCTTCTTAATTGGGGTACAACAGATATGCAGTAGCCATGTTTATCCCCATTATATGCAAAAAATTCACCAGCTTCTTTAAAATGATCACTAGGATATTTACCTCTAGCTCTGTCTCCCTGTATGGTCACTTTACTGTCCCCATCCTTTATTCTAGAGTATGGATAGGACCTAGTACAGAATTAATGCAAAATGCATTTGAATGGAGAGAACACACATTCCAATTCAAATCATTCTCGTATGTTCAGTTGGCTGGTACACTCAAGGTGGTTGCCACTGAACGAATGATAATCTTGTCAGGGAAATGGCCATTGGTGTTGCCCTTGAGGTTCAGTGGGCTTTGTCTGATTTGTTTCCATGACAAAGGCATCATTGACTGGATTGAACATTACTGCTGCAGTCATGCAACTGGGAATGCACCTGCAAATGCCTGAGTGTCCTGCTCTGACTACAGATGAACTATAATGCATGTTACCATGACAACATTATTAATTATTATACAATTTTGTGGCTGCCATCTAGGTTAAAATAAAATATTTCCATGACACATAAGGAAGTGTGCATTCTAATTTTTCAGCTAAATTTCAGTCTGTAGACAGACAGTGGATCAGCTGGGTAGCACTGTGCATAGAGTCTGCTGGCAATACACACACACACACACACACACACACACAGCCAAAGCACACCAATCCATCCACCGCCACACACATGCATTGTATGCATAAATATATGCTGATCACAAAAAACTACTACACCCACACCCACCCCCCATACACACACAGAGACATGCACAAACACATAAACAAACACACAATGATTTGTTTTGACAGTGTGTGTGTCCTGTGGGAGCAAGCCATAATGCGTCGCCCCAAAAATAAACCTGACCCTAGGGGAGGAGAGAAAGGGCATGGACATCACACACACACAAACACACACACACACACACACACACACACACAATGCACATCCAAACACACTCACTGAGAGAGAGGCCTTACCTTCATACAGATAGAGAGCACCACATGCATGATGTGTGTGTGTGTGTGTGTGTGTGTGTGTGTGTGTGTGTGTGTGTGTGTGTGTGTGTGTGTGTGTGTGTGTGTGTGTGTGTGTGTGTGGCAGCATTTAGAGAGCCTGAGCCTGACTAGAACCTGATTCACGCACGCTGTGACTGTCACCGTCTGCCCTGAACACTGACGCACAGGCTGAAATCATAAAGCTTTAGCTTCCTGGACTGCACACATACTAGCTGCTGTATTATTGTATTAAATTTAAGTTTCAGATGCAAATAAGCTCACCTTTAAAGATCAGCATGACCTCAGTTTTACTGTGTGTGTTCTGTACATATGTTACCTCCTTCCATGTCCTGATAAAGACAGGGATGTTGAGAACAGACAATGATACGCATGTATTTTACACATTGTAATTTTTCTGTACATATGGTAGGTACCTGCATCCGCCATTTTATGTACATATCCAAACCAGCACATTCTGTACATATGTTATCTGAATCTGTACATGAATATATTGAGCATATATTGAGCAAGTGTTTTTTTTTACAATGCATGTCTAAATGCCTGGAGAATTTTTGTTCTTATGTATGGCATTCTGTAGAGTTGTTAATATGAATACTATGTGAGTGTGAATAAGGCTGCTTAATGGAGAACGAGTCCCTGGACTGGCTGGGAAATTGTGGGTGGGTAAAGTGAATAAATGAAGACGTCTTCTCCCTTTACAGCCATCATCGAGGTGCTCTTGAGCAAGGCATTTACCATCCATCCTGCTCCCAGATGTGAATGTGTTAGACTGTGTGAATATGAAGCAGAGCTTTGCTGAAAAAACGAACACATGCTCAGCAACCTTTCCTGGATGAAAAGATATTTCAGATATGAAAACACACATAAGACCACACACACACACATTAGTGTCCCAGTGGGAATGTAGTGCAATAATGCACGAAAGCATCAAGCATCAACTAATTAGGCTGCTTAATGAAGAACAAAGACCTTAGAGCACTCATTGGAAATGCACGCTGTATGTGTGTAAGTGTGTGTGTGTGTGTGTGTGTGTGTGTGTGTGTGAGTGTGTGTGAGAGTGTGTGTGTGTGTGTGTGTGTGTGTGTGAAAGAGAGAGAGAGAAATTCCATCTTCATAGTTAGTAGTTAGCTATGTCAAAGATTTCTTTTCATTTGCAATTAAAACATGAAAATTACATTTTGCATCTTTTTTTTCTTTTTCTCAAATGCCTCTCCTCTCTCTCCCTCCATCTCTCTGGCCCTCTTTTCCCTGCTCATCCCTTGCTTTCACACTTCCCCCTTATGAGTCAGTGCCATTTCCAGGTATAATATGAATCACACACACACACACACACTTCTGTCCTCTTTCTCTTGTTTTTTTTCCCCACCCCCCACTCTCTGTCCCTCTGGCTCTCTTTCTCTTTATATGAGAGGTAAATGTCTGTCTCTTCTTTTTCCTCTTTTACCCAACTCATTCCCCCTCTCCCCTCTCCCCTCTCCCCTCTCACTTTTTCTCACCCATGTTCCTTCTTCATTCCCTTTCTCTCCCTGGTCCCCCCCCCCCCCCCCCCCACTTCTCGGTGTCTTGCACAACATTTCAGCGGCATTTTCATGTAAATAAATGTCCATTTTGCTACTCTGTCGCTGATTAATATAATGCAACAGCGATTTCAACCTATTCCCAGAAAGCTATTGCTTGAAGTGAAGTGCAAAAACACTACAGCAATGGTCACTTATCAGTTTTAAGGATCTTGCAGATTACCACTTAAATTGTAAGGTTTTATTTATTTATTTGACATTTTGGTCAAAAATCAGTTATTAATGTAATGTAGCTTTACAAACAGTAGTACAATTTCCACATGTTGCTGAAATTAGATAATTGAAAAAGTTTAATTTGGTGAAAAACAAGTTAAAAACATGATATTGTTACTCTGTGGGATGTGAAAACTTAAACACTCAATAATGCAGATGGGACATTATGATTCAAAGCTAATGCAAGTATTTGACCTTCAAGACTGTGGGGGTTATCTCTGCATTTCCTTTACCATCAAGGTGTCAGGTCACAGGCTCTGAAACTGTAGATAAGATTAGAGCTGAAGGCAGTAGCTTCAAATAGCCAAAAGCTTCAGTAGCCAACTACACACACACACACACACACACAGAATCACACTCACACACCTTCCTCCCCCTCTTCTGACCATATAAGGTTGAAAATCATCAAAACAAGTAAAAATTCCCATCGTTTTCTTCAGACGCATGAGGTTTTTAGGCATGCTCGTACACACACATGCAGAACACACACACACACACTCATGCTCACACACACACAGAGTGAGAATTGTTGGATTGTTGTTGCAGCTGAGGAAGGAAGACGGATAGAAAGAGTTCACAAAGGTCGAATGTCAAACAGGCCGGGTGAATGTTTAATGTCAAACTGTTTTTAAACTCTGTGCGTGTGTGTGTGTGTGTGTGTGTGTATGTGGATGGCCACGACACAATATGTGTGTGTTTATGCATGTATGAGTGTGCTTGCGTGTGTGTGTATGTGCCTGCATGTATGTACATGCACCTTGAGAACCTGAGAAGAGGCAATAGAGGAGAAGGAGAGAATAGGAAGAAAAGAGGGAAAGATGGAGAAGACACATTCCAATCCCATGTTCTCACTTTAATCTGCATATGATTTATGAACCTCATGTTTTTTTCTCCTGTTGGTGAATTTATGCTGTAATCAATCTATCTGTAGAGAAAATTAATATCCGGGACTATTGCATTACACTGTTGTAAAAATTAGTTAGGCTTGTTGAGAGCGGGTTTGAATTCTAAAGAGACGTGTCACTGTGGCTCTTGGGTAATATTATTACACTGTGGTCACAACATGGGTGCTAACTCCTGTGACTTACAACACAGAAAAACACTGCACTGATCACACTGATCTCTGCATTTTAATTGCATATGTGCTACACACAGTATTTACAGTCCAGCATTAGGAAATGATGCATGTGACTTCTCTGCGGACAGATAAATCAGCCAATACTGAGTCAGAACACAAATGGGGCTACACATTTACATGGGTAGGATCGTATAGATGTGAATGGGAGCTGTGTAGACCAATCACTGAGGACCAGGAGGAAGGAAAACACGTTACAAATAGTATTTTGCCCTGCAAACAATGAAAATGGCATATCGAAATGGACAAAACAGAGGTAGCAGATGTTCTGTTCCCCCAAATGAAACACTTAATTGTGAAATATGAATTCCCCATTGGAGTGGAATAAAGTTTGTAAATGATCTTGAAGTGTTTACAAAGATTACGTGTTCTTTAAAGAATCCAACCTCTGATACTCTTACACTGTTAGATATCAGCAATTTATCATCAGTACATTCCAGGAGTTATTTTGTGCTGATGTGTTGTAATTTACTTTTTTTTGGTGTAGCACACGTTCCCTCAACCTTCCTTATCTACCTCCACTTCAGTTAGTGATTTACTATATTTTCCAAAATGACTTTCGACAAACCCCAGATAACTGGCGTGAAGTTGCTTTATTCAGCTGTTGGTTATACATATAGGTGGAGAGAGAGCGACAGCGCTAGCAGAGCGAGAGTTTTTCCAGTCAAGAGAAAGTGAGAGTCGGGCCCCTTACCCAAAACAGGGCTGCATTGCATTCTGGTCTGTTGAGGCTACTGTCAGTGGAGACATTGGTGTCTCTGTCTCTTCTACGATGGATTTCTCCCTGTCTGATTGTTGCAAAATGTAAGGTACATTGCCAAAAGTGTTTTAGGGTGGATGTTTTCTTTAAATAGCATGTGACGGTCGAATTGAACTTGACATCCAGATAGGAGAGTGAGGAGAGAAGGGGGATGATTTGGCCAGCAAAGGTTAAGATGTGTTATGGGTGAGTGTTGGACCTGGTGACCTGCTGCTGTTGAGCTACAGGGGGCCACAGTTCAGCTCGGCAGATCTTAAGGCATGAGAAGGCTTTTCATGTGCTGTTCCTAACCACACATACAGCTGTGTTGAAAACAACACACACCTTTTATGGTGTCGTCAAAGCTTCTTGTTGGATCTCTTATTCAGATAAATAGTCTGAAGTTAATGCTTATGATGATCAATTGAAATCCCCATCATCTTTTAACTATACACTTAAAAGAGTTCTTTCCTCATTAATTCTCCCTATCATCTAGATATGATTTATAGCCACCTTTGTGATTTCTGTTGTAAACTGATGATGTCCTTGGAGAATATTGGAGACATTTTTGTTACTGTCTGAGAATGTGTCTGAGATTATATCATTCCAGCTGTCTTTTCCCTAAAAAATAGTTACTGCAACTGTAGTATGTCGGGATTGCTCAAGCCAGAGTCTGTCAAGATGTAATCCTAGCAAAAGTATATTTGTGTGTGTGCGTGTGTGTTGTTCCACTTTCTCTATTTTGACCCTCACTTTGTTGCTTTGCTCTTCATGCATTCTCCCTTCCTTCTTCTAGCCCTCCCCCCTTCCCTCCATTTAAACTCCTTCCTTCCCATTCATCCTTTTCATTCTCTTGTGTTCTCCTCTCCTCGTCCCTCTCCTCCTGTCTTGCTCCCTTCCCTCTCATCTCTCAAACTGTCCTCTGCTCCACCCTCGATTCACCTAAATTAATTTAACAGTTGCACTTGCGGTAAATCACCAGAAACGAGCATCTGCCAAATGCCTAAAACGTAAAAATTTTGTTTCCCTTCCTTCCTACCTCCTGCAATCATCCCTTCCTTCCTCTTCTCCTCCCATTGCTGATTCAATTTGGTTTTTCTTCCTCAACATTAAGAGCAATGATAGCATATTAACAAACACACACTTCCACACACACACGCACACACATACTGTAGGCTGCAGTGAAATGAGGACAAATGGCCTTTCTGAGTCATCAGTGATCAAAGCCAAGTTAGAGCAGCTCCCCCAGAGTTATTGTTGTCTTAGTAGGTTGATCTGACTATTAGTGCTGGGTCAGTGTGACCCGGTTTCTTCTGACATAGCTTCCTCTCACTTAACAAAAGTTGGCTATTTATTAGGAGGCATGTTAAACAGAGCACACATATGCATGCACACACACACATGCACACAATACAAGCGCACAGTAACATCCACATGATACATGTGCACCGGCATACATACACAGACACACAATGTCTCCCTTTTTCTCTCTCTCAGCCTAACACACACACGCACTCACACACAGCTGGTGGTGTGTCTCATCTCTAATAGGCGGGAGGTTAGGAGTAATAATGGATTGCTCCCATAATATATGCGGAATGATTAGATTATGGACCAATCTGATTGGTCTAAATGAGTGACTAATGAGTGCAAGTTACAGGATGTTCCAGGAAGTAGGACGCTAGTGAGAGTGTATCCCTAACTCATACACACACACACACACACACACACGCACACACACACACACACACACACACACACACACACACACACACACTTTGGCCATGTGGAGTTGTCTATGTTTCATCAGCTGTGTATCTGTGTCCTGCTAGTTCCTTTGAACAGTCCTGGACTGACTTCAAAGCCTGACCCCCCCCGACCCCCCCCCCCCCCCCCCCCCACACACACACACACACACACACACACACACACACACACACACACACACACACACACACACTGAGATACAGTTTGTCTGTGGAGCTGAAGAAAATCCACCATCCAGAATTTGTCTTTATCTATCTGTCTCGAACCTTTATAGGCCACACTGGGTCACTCTGATGTAAAAAATACAACTGTCTCTCTCTCTTTGGCAGAAAGTTGATCATGTTGCTGGATGTCAATTGAACAAATCTACCTCAGTGGGTTGTGCAGGATGTAAACAACGCAGATGAAGATGTATGAAGGAAGAAATGACCTTCACCTTCCCTGTGCCTGTTGTTAGGTACTGTCAGACTCTCTGGCTGAAGGGCGGGTCCATTGACTCACACACACCCCTCTCACACACCCACACTATCACCCTGCCAGCCCACCTGTGTATGTGTATTATGTGTATGTCAAGTCCAATGAAGGCATATTGTTCAGATGACTAAAATAACTGGAATAGCATTTCATTTCAGACCCTTACGCAAGATGATAAAAGCCATATGGTTCCAGGTATTTGGATTTTCATGTTTATCTACCAAATGGTTCCAATGCTTCTAATGGTAATACATCTACTGTAATGTAATGAGCCTTCTACAGTAGATACCAGGCCCTCTATAGAGGTCAGTACAGTCACATTCCCATAGCAGCTCCTAGCAATACCCATGCGCACACACACACACACACTTAAAAAATTACATACTATGAGTGCACTTTTCATGAGTCATCGCTAATTTATAGCAATATGCAGTTTTATCAGCACCAACTGTCCTTTCGCATTTTTTGTCAGTCCTTGCATTTTTCCCCACAGATAAACACAGGCAGCAATACAAATGTTCTTTTGGGGGCTTTTTTTCAACCAGGCCACTGCAGATTCAAATGTTTGTGGTAATAACGATCACAGAGTAGCAAAACAAATCATAAAATCCCACAAGGACAGTAGGCTTGTGCTGTGTTGAGTTACTCCGCTCCAAGGAAAACAGAGATATAATCCTCAGACAAATTATGTCCTATTCCAGTCTGTTAGGCCAGATTACAACAGTAATCCAAACTTTCTAGGATACTGGACATTAGGTTTTCCTGTAACATTGGTGCTAATGGTGTGTATCTAATAATCCCCAAGGTAGAAGAGCTATCCCAGAGATATTATATATTGATCTCTGAGATCAACCAGGATTTAACCATGGGTGGCCACAGAGATTTCTAGGAAAAGTAAACAGTCACAGTCCCAAAACATCACATCACATGTATTACTCATCCATGAAGATTAACAGAAACCAAATCCCCATACATGCACACAGAAATGCATACAGAAGAGTAAAGAGGCACATGTAGCCTACATGGGAGGTGGTAGTGCAGGGTTGAAGGTAAGCACACACACAGACACACACACACATACACACACTTACTTGCTCACACATACACACACACACACACACACAGATTTGCACAAAGGGCATCCCACTCACACGGCCTTGCGAGGTTGCCTCTGTAATCTTTTAATTTGCATGGATCAACACTAATCCCCTATCCAGCTCATCTGTTTTCCACTGTGTTGACCCTGGTAGAAAACATCAGAGCAAGGCAGGATATATGGAATGTTTCTTGTCGTAGATTGCTGACTATTAAGCAAGCAATAAACGCATGAGAAGTTTGACTTGTATACAGTCTCTTCATCTCCATCTGTCATCAATTTCACTTAAAGCACCTTGAACCAAGAATTACTTGGTCATGTATATTTAACAAATATACAATAATACAAATATCTTGAAGAGTTGCACTTGGACATAAGCTTTTCTTCAACTTAAATAACCTAATTGCCATTCAGAAGCAGAGGTACAATGTGATGCAATGTAATAAAGCCTTTTATAGCATCAGAATGCATTTTAAACTGTTTGGATGCCATAGGGTATCACTAATTCTGTCAATCGCTCACCCAAGTGAAGTGACATAATGAAAACAAATCTTCAATCAAATACATTTATACATTAAAAATAACAGTTGTAGGGGCTCCACGTAAGAAAATATAGTAAGATAAGGAGATATTGATAAGATGAGGAGATATTGTATGAATTCAGATTATACTCTGTTGAAAATGTCTTATTGGCATTCAAACAAAGCGGTGAAGAGAGATAAATAGAGACAGCGAGAGACTGAGATTGAGAATGAGCAGGAAGGAACAGAAATGGACAGAGCAAGTTGATGAGAGAGGGAGAGAGTAATGTGAAAGAGAGCAAGAGAGACAGAGAAAAATGTAGAGAGTGACAGAAGAGAGAAAGATGGAGAAAGAGGGCAGATGTAGAGAGAAAACAAATGAGAGCGCACAGCGTTTTATTGTTGACAGTCATGCCTCTTTACTGATCTACAACTAAGAAACACACTTTCCTACATGGACACACACATGCACATACACTGGACAAAAAGGGCCTCTATCCGGAAAGATCCAATGGTATACAAGTTTTTGGATCAGTAACATATCCGTAACATTTACGGAGAGGATACGGGGGAATCTGATCCGTCACAGATGCTTATATAGGATATTGTCCAGATATCTTTTCTATAACATATCCTTTATAATGCCAAATTCATATATCACAAACATTACAGATCTCAGGCCATGGTATAAAACTGGCTAGTGTTTGAAAATATTTCTGCAACTCACATGAAGAGGTCTATGCCATCCTGGGGTGCCTATCATTCTCTCAAGTGGTGGAATCGTGGCTTGACACTGTGTTTCTTCTGATCGTGACCTCATAATGGACCAGGACTCTGTATCTGCTCCACCAATCAGAGCCTGTTGCAGTTACAACACATCACAATCTATATAGACTGCTGACATTATTGGCTGTACCAGTTTGGAGTATAAAAAGCCCACTAGATATATTCAGCTTCACAACGTTTCAGGTAAATAATGTGAGAGGCACATCTTCACCTAGTGACAAGGCTACTGCTGCTGCTGCTACTGCTGCTGCTACTTTTGTAGTAATTCCAGTAGTGGCAACAAACAAAACTACTGCTGCTGCTGCTGCTACTACTACTACTACTACTACTACTACTACTACTACTACTACTACTACTACTACTACTACTGTTGATGTAGGAGTAGCTCCAGAAATAGCAAAAATCAAAACTGCTGCTGCTGCTACTACTACTGCTGCTGTTTAAGGAGTAGTAGCTCCAGAAAAAGCAAAAAAAAAAAATAAACTACTACTGCTGAAGTAGTTGTAGTTCCAGTAGTGGCAAGAAAAAAAAAAGAAACAAGCACAGGTACTGTACAGACCCACGGCGCAAGTGTTCAGTGCAATTCACTGCACTGAAGCATAACGACACGGTTATCGGTTAAATTATTCCACTAACGTCACTTAAATACCACAGGTAAAAACATTACCTAACGTTAAAGTTTATAGGGCAACGGAAGACATGGATGCATGTAAATTAACGGCAGAGAGTGGGGCTCAGTGTGGGAGCAATGCACGACTAGCGTGACACGTTTATCGATTAAATTACCTATTCCATGTTTATCGATTAAATTACCTATTCCATGTTTATCGGTTAAATTACCTATTCCATGTTAATCGGTTAAATTACAGATTCCACTAACATCACATACCACAGGTAATAACATTACCTACCGTTAAGGTTTGCAGGACAGCAGAAGATGTGGATGTCTGTAAATTGACAGCGAAAAGTGTGGCTCAGTGTGTGAGATCCAATACAGCATTATCAGTATGGGACTCAATGTGGCATTTAGCCCATAGGTGAGAGGCCATCTCTTAGTCAAAGACGCCCTCTAGAGGCCATCTCACAAAGCGACACATCTCACTAAGCGTTACCTGACTGACTGACTGACTGACCTGAATTTGCCTCGTGCACTCAGCTGTGCCTTGGGAAAAAACAAGCTGCTGTTGCGAATTTAATCAAGCCCTGCAGCAAAGACTCTTATTCTCAGCCACGGTATAAAACTGGCTAGTGTTTGAAAATATTTCTACAACTCACATAGAAAATATCTAGTCATGATGCAGGATGAGGTCTATGCCATCCCAGGGTGCCTATCACTCTCTCAAGTGGTGGAATCGTGGCTTGACACTGTGTTTCTTCTGATCATGACCTCATAATGGACCAGGACTCTGTATCTGCTCCACCAATCAGAGCCTGTTTCAGCTACAGACACACACAGATACAGACACACACACACACAGGCATGCTGGCAGAGTGATAGTGTGGGCGTGTGAGAGGGGTGTGTGTGAGTCAATGGACCCGCCCTTCAGCCAGAGAGTCTGACAGTTTATTACCTAACAACAGGCACAGGGAAGGTGAAGGTCATTTCTTCCTTCATACATCTTCATCTGCATTGTTTACATCCTGCACAACCCACTGTGGTAGATTTGTTCAAATGCAAAGGGAAACTCCATCAAAACAGATTGCACATAACTGTATGTTGTTTAACTGACCTTGGACTTTTCAATCAACATCCAGGATCATGAGTAACTTTCTGCCAAAGCTACAGCAGAGAGACAAGTTTCTGAAATGCAATCAAGAGGAAAAATCAGGAGCTTCTCCACTGACAATGAATGGGATGGAGATTTTGTGGTTTAAAAGTTTAGAACCTGTCCATCCAGAGAGTCTCAACTATCAGACGCTCTGGATTTACAGGTTGTTGGATTTACAGATTGTTTGGTGATAATTTTAGTGAAATTATGAACAAACTACTGGGAATGTTGAAGATCATTATGAGATGCTGAGACAAACTAATATTTTGTTTTCCTCCAGTACTGTAATAAATTACAGTTTTGAGGCATTCATACACTCCATGATTGCTTCCTTTTTGGGAGACATTAACTTTTACTCTACATCTACTCTGCCTCTTCCAATAAAAGATTAAAAATTTAATTATACATGTACCAAATCCAACTATTGCATAAACAGGTTTAAATAAAGTAAAATGTTATTGAGTATCATAAAATGTTGTGAAATGAACACCAATTCTGAAATTCAGATTATGTGTTGTAGACACTAATTATATTACGTTGCGTTCCTTGGATTATGTGACAATAGCACAAATTGGACATGCCATTGTCACCTGTTTGTGATGTGACAAGTCAGTCCAACTCTCATGCTGGTCATCCAAAACTGCAGAAACCAAGTTATATTGGAACCAGTAAATAAGAGGGAGATGGTAAATCTTGTGCTCTTTGCATGAGCAGTCTCAGAGAAGAGATTCTTCAAGAAAAAGGCCAACGGGAAAGAAAAACATTCACTCAACAACTCCCTATGTTCTTCAGTACAGAGTCTGCACGCACACAAACACACACACACACACACACACACACCTCAGACAAAGTCTCTTCTACAGATGCCTCCATGAATAATGACTGCATAATTCACTCTGATAAGGAGTGGTTCTGTCACACACATACAGACACACACAAGTACATATTATGCACACACACCACCCTCATAACTCCCTGTAAAACTGTTAATACTGTCAGTGCCCTCATAATTCAGCCCTGCTTCATTTGGCTAACACGACAGGCACAGTGTGTAAATTACATGACCTTTGTTCACTCGTTCATACATAAGTGCATGTGTGAGTGCATGTGTGTGTGTGTGTGTGTGTGTGTGTGTGTGTGATTTCCATTAGCACGTTAGCAAGTACAATGTTATGCCACAGCCCATACTCACCCGCCTGTACAGTGAAGATGGTCCACGTGAAATATTTAAACCTCCCAGAGCCAATTAGTGTAATGGGGACATATTTGCATATACAGTGGGTATGGGGGGATGAGGGAGGAGAGGTTGTGGGGTAAAAGATAAAGGGAGGTGGAGAGGATGGAGAGTCAGAGGCATAGAGGAATGAGGAGCAGGGAAGATAAAAAGGAACAGAAAAGACAGAACAGTGAGGGGTGAACTGAAACTGAGGAGAAAGAGAGAGAAATGTACACTATCACTGAAAATGTCACTGGCTGGGCCCATATCTGGGATTGCAAGAGAAAGGGAAGGATACAGACCCGGATACCTCCTGTTCAGATTTACTGACAGGTAAATTTTACTTTGCTGTATAAATCTATAGTCAACAAAAGGCGGTGCATTTCATAATTACTGCTATTCCTTTCATTCCCCATCAAAAAATCTGCACACACATGCAAAATGCACAAATTGTCCAAAACACTTAAATGACAGAAAGCATTGCTTAGGGGCAAAGAGAATCAGTCATTTTTGTAATGTATGTCTTATAATATAGCAATAAAACCCAAGAGGATATTCTTTACTGTGACTATGGGTATAGTGGTGATGCAATAGGTCTGAGGAGCAGCCAACTGTCATGGCTTTTATACAACAGTCTGAAAGGTTTTTACACAGTGTACATACATAAGAATAAGACACATGAGAAACCAAGAAAGTTGCTGGTTCCATGAGTTAACATGGCAACCGATTCCACTTTTCATACTGCATGACTAGCCATGCTTTATGGAAATTATCAGCACAGTTGGAATGCATCTGTTGTTGGCTCAAACTACCCACTGTCCACTTTATTATGTACTCCCCGTTTACGCAAACCCCCTGTCTGTGCACAGACAGTGAGTCACACATAAATAAAACATAACTATAAAGCATGCAGACAAGATCAAGACACACGTGACTTATAAGCGGGTTTGAACGTTTTATGATTATTGATTCCAGCATCTTAGAAACGACCGACCTCCTAGGATTATGTTGCACTACAGTGTCTATAGAGTTTACAGAGAATGGTGCGTCAAACAAAAAACACCCAGTCAGTGGCAGTCCTGTAGGCAAAAGTGCCTCACTGATGACAGAGGTCAGAGAAGAATCAGCTCAGTACCACAGCAGTGTGCAGAAGGGCATCTCAGATCGCACAGCTCATCACAGCTTGAGGTGGATGGGCTGCAGCACCAAGAGACCAAGCCAGGTTCCACTGCTGTCAGCTAAGAACAAGAAAATGAAGCTAAAGTGAAGAGTGGAAAACATAACCTGGCCCTGTGCCTTCTGCTCCTCAGAATTTGGGGTAAACAGCATGATCCATACCATGCAGGGCAGCACTGACAAAGTCAGCGTGGAACAAAACCCCTCTGGAAAGTTTCGGCACCTTGTTGAATCCATGCCTCAGGTTGTTCTTCAGGTTGTTCTGCAGGCAGACGCGGATCCTACTCAGTGCTAGCTAGGTGTAGGTACTAATAGAGTAGAAACAGAGTCTCAGGAACACAAGGAGGAATGTCATCTCTTTCACTTCAGGCTTCTCTCTGTTTATTTTTTCCTCTTTCTCATTCTTCCTCTCTCTCTCTAATGACAGAGTGTTGTGGAGGATTCCATTCTGTTGTTCCCATACTCCAGTAACCCATGGTCAACCGTTCACATAACATCACTTAGCAACCTGAGGGGGATTCAAAGGAGGTGAGGGAGTGACACTGAAAAACAAGTGGATTCCCAGAAAAAAAAAACAGGGGAGGACATTTACCAATACACAGTATCTGATGTACAGTAATCATCCTCTGTTCCACTAACCTAGAGTAACTGCCTGCAGAAGGAGGGAGAGCAGGTGCGTAAAAAAGAGGTTATCAAGTGGGCACAGAGAGCAAAAAAAGACACCTTACTGTTGTGAAACAGATTTGAGGATCAGGGAAAACACTTTGCACCCAGCTGTTTGAGAGTGCATGACATTTGTTGGGGAAAGTCAGGTTATGTAATATGCTGTTTCAAGTGCTAAACAGTTAACAGAAAAAGAGCGTGTACTGTTCCACAACAGTTGCCGTAAAAACATTATTTAAGCTGTAGTGAACAAAAATAGATGCTGAACACCAAGAAACTGTAAGAATGCTTAAATTTTCTTTTTTGTCTTTGCTCTCTCATAAGGTCTTCTGTTCTTTCCCCCTTTCATTCGTTTTCCACCAAAGTTTGTGTTTTGTTTAAGTCGAAAAAAGCATTGGTATTGCATGTTCATAACTCTCCTGTTGACTGAAAACTTCCTCTGGGGAAAGTTGTAGTTGTGTATCAGTATCTATTCAATCTGACACACACACACACACACGCAGACACACATGCATACACAAGCATGTATATACACACACGCACGCACTCACACACACACACACACACACACACACACACACACACACAGAGACTCAAACGCTCGATAGATAAGTGTAAACTCTGGGGATGTTTGAAATGCTATAGTGCAGAGAAAAATAAGCTTTGTTATCGCACAAAGTGTCACAGCACAGAGATAAATCCAGAAAGGGGAAAGAATGAAAGACCATGCATAATGCAAGATACATTTTCTCTCTTTCTCTCTCTCACTCTCTCTCACACACACACAAACACAGACATACAAACACAGGCACTCACATATGCAGACATGCAAGGAGACGCACACACGTACGTACAATAACAACCACAGTCTTTCTTCCTTATTAAAGATACTTGGTGTTTTTTTATTTACATCATATAAGACAGAAGATGTGCCCTTAATGTCAGTCAGAAACCAACAGCTCTCATCAAGCCTCTTCCAGATACACACCTGATTCCCACTACAGGGCCAAACAGGGCTCATGTCCAGGGTCAGCTCAGTGTGTTTATAACATGTTGTCAAAGCTCAAAAGCTCTGCTGATGAATCACCTGTGTCCGTAACAAGATGCAAAAAAAATAAGGAATCAGTGACATAGATCAGTGGTTCCCAAAGTGAGGTCCGAGGACCCGCAGCATAATGAGGAATAGTTCAATTTAACTATTATTTTATTAATTTGACGTTAAGCCACTGAGAGAATGTTATGGGAAATACTGTTCCACAAAATGACAGTACAAACAGTTTTGTACAAAACTCCTATCCAACAACAACAATCTTCTCAGCTGGGTGTCCCTACAAAGTCTTATCAGCTGGGGGTCTAATGTGCATCTATTTGGGGGTCTTGACATGCTTGGGAACCCCAGACATGGATCATAAGCTTTAACCGTGTTTGACTCTGCCGTTGAAACCAGGCTAATGTTAAAGTAGGGGCCAGTTTCCCATCTTAGCACTATGATCAGCTTAGAGCCATTGTAAGTCAGTGGGGGTAAAGGTGATCTTAGCAGCAAGATAATTTTTGGCAATGTCCTGCAAAAACCATGTATCTCACATATAACCAGTTTTATTTTTCAGTAAAAATGACACCTGTCATTCTCACTTGCTTGAAGAAAATGTTTTATAAATCCAGCTCTTAGGAAAAACATTGAAAATGCATGGTAGAATGAAAATGTTACAAGGGTGTCAATGGAAAAATCAAACGGTTTTTCTCAATTTGTGAAAGGCTGCCTTTTTTGGAGATGGGAGGTTTTTGCGGGACACTGGCATTTTGGGAAAGCCAGCCTGGCTTTAGATGGCATACACACTGACACACAGAAAGTAACTGACTGAAATAGAGAAGGAAATAAACAATGGAAAACGTGAAAAATTAAGTCTTATCATTTTGTGAATTATACCAAAAAAGTATGCTATATATAATTTTTTTACAGTTTCTGTTTTTCTGTTTGAATATATTAAATAGATCTAAATTGTACATATTTGTTACAGGTAGGCCTTTATTAAACAGGTCATTTTGTTTGTACATTGGTGAAATCAATATGTTATTATACAGTTTAACACACACACACACACACACAAATACACACACATGCACGCACACAGGCGAGCACACATGATGCGCAAACACACAGACAATGGTTGATGGAGTTATGTATGTATTTGGCTTCCCCGATGTAATTAGTCACAAACATGACTAGGCGGATTCATTGATTAACATGGTGATTGAGCCATTAAATTTCAGTTGACTGTGCCCAGACAAAATCTATGTGTCGCTGTATGGCCTAGTTTTATAATTCTTTTTTTTTTCCAGCCAGACGCCCAAATGAGAAACTAAGTCTCTTACCTTAGGCTCATGAGAATATGATTCTTACTATGCAGGGAAAGAGAAAAGAGACAAGAGATTGATGACCCATCCTGGATCCCAATCTATAGTTTAGCAATAAAAAAACTGCTGTGTTTGATTACATCTGAAATCATTGTCTCCAAAACCTCCTATATGTGTGAATAACACACAGGGAAACAAATGAGCGCCACCAGTGACATCAAGTGGGAAAACTGTCATGTTCATGTTGATTGACTGAAAATACAGCTCAGTTGTATTGCGACTAACTGTGTGTGTGTGTGTGTGTGTGTGTGTGTGTGTGTGTGTGTGTGTGTGTGTGTGTGTGTGTGTGTGTGTGTGCGTGTGTTTGACCTCATATAACGGTCCACAAACAACAATATTCTTGGGAACCAGTACCTGCAATGGCTACACCTTCCATTGACTTAGAGTGTAAATGACATCTCCAGTACACCTATGCTGCACTAAATTAATTATGCACTCATTCATGCATTTATGCATTAAAGAATATCGCCACTTTGATAGTTATCGCCTTAGAAACATTTGCACGTCTCTACATGTTAACACCTGCCTTGGAAAAATAGCCCAACCCCAGGCTAAGGATTGTCAAATACACTCCAGAACGGCTCACCTAGCTTGCCAAGTCCTCATGTATAATTTATCCTTATTTAGAAATAAGCTACAAGCTCATTGTAATGCTATGAATCAATTGTGTGGTAAACAGACACACAAACGTACCCCAACAGTGGCTTTAATGTTGCTTGCCCTTGCTAATACTGTAGTCAAAGGAAACTGAAATTTGTGATTTCTCAGGAGTTGTGTTGTCCTGTTACCTTTTGGGATTCAATAAAGATTGCGAAAAAGAAGCTGTATTCCTATACAGAGAAAAGCCTTGTCATGTAGTTAGAATGATTTTTATCCTTAACACCATCTCAGGAGTTTGTTTTCTTATTGTATATGTTGCATGTCAGACTGTATTTGTCATATTCTACCTGCTCCTCTGTGTGCCATTGTTTCAGCAACATCAAATCATTATTATTTCTTTTTTCCCACTAAGCTTATCCATTTATTTTTACTTACCTTTGATGTATCATAGGTTAATTTGCCCACCCAAGGCTGAAAGAGCGCTAAGGACACTTCAGCTACCTCTCCAAAAATTGTTAATATCCAGTAAATGGCCTTTCTGATCTTTCAAACCTCGGTGAATAGGTAAAAAGACACTCAACTTTGACATCAGGGGAAAATAAAGACTATTCATATCCACTTTCTCAAGGCTTCATGACATCGGGAAATTTCCCCAGGGTCTTGGCAAACTCGCTGAACCATTCTCAAGTGTATTTGACAGTTTGGAGGTATTTTTCCAAGGCAGGCATGCAGACGGTAGGTAGATCATTATCAAAGTGGTGAAATCCTCTAACGCATTAACACATGAATGTGTGTCAAATGTAGTGCAGACATTCAAGGAAGGTGTTCCAGATACTGATTCTCTAGAATGTCAGCGGAATAGAATGTCATAGACCTAGTAGTCACAATAAATATTTTGGCTTTGTTGCAACAGGTGTGAAGTTAAACTGTCCAATCACCTTTTTCTCCCAGTCGCAAAGTAATAAAAATATGGAGGAAAATTATGCTGCTTTCTCTCTAGCAGGCATAACAAGCTCCTACAAAAAAGTGTCTGTATCCTTTGAAACTTAAAAGAGATGACTGAAACTTAAATAGTTCAAAGTCAATTTCTAGATATGTCCTCTAGTTTGGCCCAGATTTTGAGGAAGTCACTAACTCAATGGACTCCCATGGATCTGTACTCTAGACAGCAGTCCTAGTTTGCCTCTACTTTAGCAGCAGATAAAAATGACAACTTTTAGAGAGCGGCACTGGGGCCTTCAATAGCATTAAAGATTCTACCATGCAATGGCACTCAGCCCAAGGGAGAAATCAAATTAATACACACATTTTATTCGTGTTTTATTTCCTGAAATTTTTTGAGGAAAAAAAAAACTGCTCCCGATGTTTGTCCAATGAACAAAGATTTATCTTAATGTGTTAACGTTGTTGTCTAGTCTTTTATTAGTTCTGATTTCACCAGTAAACTGACCTTTCCCATATACTGCATAGAATACTCTGAGAGACAGGACAGAGAGTGAAGCATGTTGAAGAAGAGAGTGCTGCTACCATAAGATACACAGAACATTTTGAAGCAATTTTGAAATGGGCAATGGCAAAGTGGACAACATCAACATGGATAAGATTGTGGGGGATATGGAACAAAATTATTTTAAAAAATATATAGTGGGTTTTATTTGTTTGCTAAATTGTCCATTTACATTGCTAAAATGTATCACAGACATTAGAGAGTATACTGTATGGTGAGTGAGAGAGGCCTTTAGGCTTTCTGATGCTATTGCTATCAAAGAGAATGACGAATCTGATGATGGCTGTTAGAATTTATTAATGGTAATGAAGAACTACACCAATAATGTTCCATCACTTGTAAACCTCTCCTTCCTCCCTGCCTACCTCTACTGTGGCACATTACTTTGTTATGCTGGTGCTGAAGAGACAAGAATAAGTAAGAAAATGCATGGAAACAAGAGTTGGAGACACTTGTCACTGCTGGAGATGCTCTCAACATATATTAGCAACTTTGTAACAATTGTTGAAAAATAATAATCCATTATTCCACTGCTGTCCATAACGACTACAGCAGAGAGTCTGTTTAGTGTCCCTCTGCTATTCATAAATAAGGAAATGGAGGAAACAGGACTTTATCAATTTGACAGTATTTGAACAGAGTATCTCCAAAATGTGTTTAGAAATATGCAGGTGATGTGACCTTAGTAATAAGCTACATTATATATATATATACTGTAAATATGTGTGTATATATATATATATATATATTTTTGGGCTGGGTATCAGAAAAATAAATGCTGATTGGAATACACAGTTACTTTCTAGCTTTCACTGATTCACTGAGGATCCAGTATTTCTAATGGGACATTTTGCTTCCTCAGTACTAGACTTTGTAAGGAATTTCCTTCTCAAAACTACACAGCGCAGCATTAGTATTAAGGATTTTTACAAAGGAAGAGAAAGTCAGATTTTTAACCCAATATAACCAAGATCAGACCAAGATCTTTCATTCCTATTCTATTAATAAATCCGTGTCATAAAAGGTTAATGATCAGATTTTTCGGTTGCTATGTAAATTCTACTTTGGATGCTTCCAAGAACCTGCCAACTCTCCTCTGCTACCCTCGTCGACCTAATACGCCATTGAAAATATACCAACATGGTTAGAGCAACTTCACACCAGCATAATATTCTTGGCGTTATAACTGCATTGCCAAAGGGAAAACTCTACAAGTTCAGTGGCCATTATCTCAGTTGCCATGATTGCGACATGTTATTGCCTTTCCGCTCAACTTATACTGTTTGTATTTTCTTTTTTTTTAATGATTTTTTTGAGTTTGAAAGCTGTCTCAAAATGTGCTGGAGATATAGTCTCTATCAGGTTGATTCTGCAACAAGTTTCCCAATGGCAAAAAAGGCCTGTTGCACTTTGATAACCAAATGCACTCAAACATGAAGATTACATTTTTTGCCCTCTCTGAAGCAACTAGTATTAACAGAGAACTTACCTTGTCAGTTACTATTGTTATTGTCATATTGTGATAATTACTAGCAGATTAGAATTGAAAGAATTATTATCTTTGATTTGATTTTTATATAAAGAAGGCTGGCAAACACAGGTAGTACCATTTATTCAGATTTTAAAATACCTAGATTATTCCATAACTACTTGTATTTTTCTTTGATCATCAATAATGTGTTTGAATCGGGACACGCAAATGTGTGCCTCATAGGGCACACATCTGCATTAGTTGTTGACAAACAATTCCAATCTCTGGGCACTTCTGATAATATTAAAGCCATTTGTATTGAGCTCTAAAGTCACAGCCAGCTATGTCAACTCTCAAATATTTGGGTGTCGCTGTTACAGGACTGTTAAATAGTAAGAATGGACACCTATGTGATGTCAACAGCCATAAGGAATAGTGGCAGCATGGCAAGGCAATTAGTTGTACTAATAAACATGTCCCTAAATGTGCCAAGTCTCTAAAGTATCTAAAGGCTATCCAACAAAACAAAACTTCTACCCTTCCTTCCCACTGTAAGACGCTTCATGAAGATGCTCTTTGACAAAAACTCCCATAAAAGCACAGCACTTGACTTCCCCACGTCTGGGTTACAGAGCTTCCCTGACATGAGATCTGGAAGGCCTGAGATATTTGAATAAAGCGTAGATCCAAACTAGTTGACTTGAATTTGAATCCCACTGGTTACATGAGCATGGGGCTATATACTTTCATCTACATCTGGTACTAGATACTGTAATTAAACAAGATTATGTATGTGAACGTGTCAGTTAGTACGTACTGTGCACTGTGTGTGTGTGTGTGTGTGTGTGTGTGTGTGTTAGTATGCACTATGTTGTGTGTAGTATTGGCTGATCTGGACAAAAATATATCTGAATCCAATTTCAAATATTTGAACTACCTGAGGTGCGCTTGATTTATCTTGCCAGACTCTTGTGACGGCTTCAATATTGAAGACGATGCTGTAGGACTCCTGGTGGCTCAGTGGGCTAAGGCGCATGCCATGACTTGCAACAGCACAGGTTTAAATGTGACTCATAACCTTTGGCACAGACATGTCAATCCCTCTCTCTAATCCTTCTTGTTACTCTCCAGTGCATTCGATCTAACTATGCAGAAATGTCATAAAAATATCTTAAAACAAGTGGAGCTTTTAAAATAAGATAAATGAAGCGCTCCTCAAGTCTTTTTTTCTTTTTTTTTCTTCAAATATTCAAAATGGATTCATCTTGTATTTTGTCCTGGTCTGAGCAGTAAAAAGGCACTGAGCTGGGAGTAGTTTTCAGTCCTAAACAGAGTACCTGCAATGAAATGGCTAGATTGTTGTTGTCCATGGTTATAGTTCACTGTGGGTTAAAAGCAGAAAAGGCTCCAAGATCAGCTTAGCATTAGTGTTTTTGGCATTTGTCCTTTGATGTCCCTTTTTCAGACCCATCTCCTTGTTTATACTTCTCTTCTGTCTCTCCCCAGCCCCATCCAACCGGTTCAAGGATGAAGGATTGATGTCATGAGCAGCAGAGGTTAGGCGTATGTTTGGTAAAACATGGCATGACTGGGGGACAGCTGGAAAGGGAGGAAGGGGTTGGTATCGTTCTTCAATGGTGGACTTCGTTGTGCAAGAGGCCATGATACACAGCAAACATTTTGAGGCAATTCTGCCATCTTCAAAAAGTTTTTCATGAAACTTGGTTCTCCATTGCCCGCTTTGTTATCACATCACCCATTTACCCAATTCCATTGCTGATGATGATATTGGCCATTTTGATAGCCTCTCAAAGTTTGCCCCTGCATCATTGCCTTTAGACTAGGGTTAGGGTATCAGTCTGGGGGAGAGGACCAGTGGAGAGAGCTGGGGCTGGAGCTCAGTCTGGAGCTGAGTCTGGGACTGGGGAATGCAGCTAGGTAACGCTTCATAGTTAAGTTCCTCCACTGATTTCCCCATCAGTAAACTTCCTTGGGCAACTGTCGGGCAACTCATGAAAGTTCCATGTGAGAATATGTAGCACAGTTGCCCTGCCTGAAGAATTGCAAGCCAAAACTCCCTTGGTCAGGAGGGCATCTTGTTTTCACCTTTGACGAGCGAGCATATGTTTGGTTTCGCCCATGTAGGCCATCCCGCAGGTTCAAATCCAACCTTTCACATAATGCATTTGCATATCCATAGATCTGTGTGTGTGTGTGTTTTCCCGCATGTTCAGGGCATCCCACAGGTTTGAATCCAGCCTATCACATCATTAATATCCATATATCCCAGTCTGTACATGGGACCTATAAACTTGTTTCTCGTAGAAACATGGTCCCAATGCTGTAGGAGACTTTCCTCATAGAGGCTGGGGGGGCGGAGCGGGAGCTGGTCAGTGAGGCGTGGCTGTGAGATGTCCCCGCCTCCAGGAAGTAACACGTTCCTGGGATCTCTTTGGGAAAATTGTCTGGGAGCTCCAACCGCGAACGAGGGACAAATGAAAAAGAGCGGTCGTCTTTCAGCAACCTGAGAAAACGAGGAAGAGACGAGAAGAGAGGGCAGGAGAGGAGGTAAGAGCAGAGGAAAGTAGAAGAAAAGGGAAGAGATGAAATGAGGGAGGAGGAGAGAAGAAGAGTGGAGGAGACATAAAAGGAGAGGAGAAAGAGAAAAGAGAGGAAAATAAATAGTTGATGAAAAGAGTGAGGAGAAAAGAAAGAACCAAAAATAGGAGAGGAGAGAAGAGAGAAAGACAAAAATAAAAGTAAAGACGTTAAATCACACGAATGACTACATCATCTTTGAAAATAACAGAAAAAATCCTGTTTTGTGTGTATGTGTTTCTATGTATGTGTGTATGTGTGTGTGTGTGTGTGTGTGTGTCCACAGCTTAATCTCTCTGTTGTAACACAGCTTTGTTTAGACTGAGATAAGACCCAATATGGCAAACATAATTAGTCATTGGTCATGCAAACACACACACACACACACACACACACACACACACACACACACACACACACACACACACACACACACAACCGCACACACACCTAACAATTGTCACAGTTTTGTGTAGTAACAAGGAGCGGGCTGCAAAGTACAAAGAAATACATATTGAATATGTAATTTAGTATTATACAGATTATATTATACTAAATATGTTATAATGTTTTAATACATTATATAGTGTAATATATTATATGTCTGTACATATACATATATATGTATTACACACACGCACAGTGAGGTAACCATGGCAACCTATATTACTCATCATTCATGGTTTAGAGGCACAGAAAAAAAGAGAGAGACAGAAATAAAGAGACAGGAAGAAAAAGAGAGAGAAAGGTAGAAAAACAGTGAGGACAGAGAACGAGAAAAACAAAATAAGATTAAATGAGAGGGAAAAGAAAAATATTGAGCGAAAGGCAGAGAGAGAGGACAGAGGAAAGTAAGTGACAGAAAGGCAGTAGTAAGATCTCTCAAAGTCACTGTTTATGTGTGTGTGTGTGTGTGTGTGCGCACGTTTATGTGAATCTGTTCATGTATATATGCTTGCTTGTGTCCATAATATTTTACCCGGATGTGTGTGTTTGTGTTGCCTGTGTGTCCATGTGTGTACAGTCTGTGCAGACACTCACTGGTAAGTTGTGGGACTGACGTTGATACATCTTGGATGGCTCCCAGATTCAAACTTGCTGGCCAGTGTCACATTGTTCCCAAACAGGCAGTAGCGTGGCATTTTAACCCCCACCACGCCCGCCAGCACCGAGCCTGTATGGATACCTATTCTTAGCTGAGGGAGAGAGGGAGGGAACGAGGAAGGGGGATGGAAGGAGATGGAAGAGAGAAAAAGGGGAGAGAGATTAGGTAGAGCAATAACACAACCTGTGAGTTTCAAACAGTTCAGATAGAGGTATTCTGTTTGATGATGCTTCATTCCTCAACAGCTCAAATGTCCAAATGGAGGTTATGCGTCTCCTGTGGCTATATTTGTTTAAATCTGTGTCTGCATTGCTTTTTCCCACTCTCCCTCATCATCTCTTCATGTATTTGCACTGTGGCTGGATTGCGTCTAGACTACGTAGAATAGAAACACAGTGAGCCTGACCATATCTTTTTTTATCTGGTTCTGAAGATTTGTAAACAATGCAAGCAAAATCTGAGCAACCTGTTGAACCTGTCACATACTGAATGGTGCCACAACACACCTGACCACCTGCTTTACAATGCTGTAAATGTTCATAACTTGGAACATGTCATTCCATTCTTTCAGCCCTTCCTGCAGTGCAAACGCTGTCTTGCTTTGAACCAGAAATGCATTGCACCGTTGAATGGGAATGGCAGTTCCATATTGCTGCCCCGCGGCTGTTGTTGACTAATCTGAGATTCTGTGCCAGCTGATTTTTAGAATGTTGGGAGTCTTGAAATAGCGATGTCAGGGAGGGAAATGTTACAAAACTGTTGCCAGTTTCTCTCGCTAACAGATATAGGACAGGAACATGGAGCCCATAATACAATCTGGATAAACTATGAATCTATAAATGCCTCAAGGCGGAGCGTTAGCTATATAGCCATCATTCCAATATGACCATTCCACTTCAGTGCCACTCAACTGACTATTGATTCCATCCACTTGGGGACAAGTCATTACGCACACACACACACACACACACACGCACGCACAAGCACACAAATGCCAGTGGATCCCAGTAGATTTCAAATGATCCACTTCAGCATCTCATCACCTAGGTAACCAACGCCACTCAGTGCATGCCAGCACACTGCGAGGTAGCCATGGCAACAACAGATGGGGGGGTGAGGTAGAGAGAGTAGAGACAGACAGAAGGACAGCAAGAGAGATAGAGAAAATAATAGACCTATAATTAGATGGCAAAATCTAGACACAGAGAGAGGGAAGACAGAGAGACAGATAAGGCGAGAGAGAGAGAAAGAGAAAGAGAGACAGAAAGAGAGAGATAGAAAGAGAAAGAAAGGGGTGATGGGTGCACTAGTCTGACCCCTTTTTGAGCTGAGCTGCTTACAGATGGCCATATGCTTGTCTGTCTGTCTCTACAATATAACACACACACACACACACACACACAAAACAAACATGCATCCAGTGCCCCCTCTCCTTCTCTTTCTTTCTTACTCTCAAAACACAAGCACACACAGATACACTGATATACCCTCCCCCTCCTTTTCTCTATGAGTCAGCATCCAGAGCACATGGCCCTCAACGAACCAATCAGCAAAGGGCGCACAACACAGCCAACCAATCAAGTTCTATTAACCCCCTGGCCATGCTAAAAGGAAAGTATAAAGAGAGAGAAAGACAGGGATAGAGACAGAGGGGAGTTGTTATGTGGTTTGATATAGCTGTCGAAAACAAAGCATCACACACGCACACACACACAGTAGAAATGCAATGTTATGAGATTTTGATGGTCGAATATAGTCTGAGGAAAAACGATTTCAAGGTGTTACGATTATTACACCGTTATTTATTTATAAAACACTCAGGATGGGGAAAATCAAATGAGCATTTTCTAATTAACATTTCACAACATTGAAAACACATTTAAATACGGTGGGAAAAAGTATGTAGTTGCCTTTTAGGATTCACAGTAGCTGCCTTTTGAAAACATCAAAATAATTGGATTTAGTGATAGGTTAGTCTTTTACACCCAGCCTACACTTGGAAACCGTTTAATAAATACAGATGGGAACGAGCAAATAGGAAATGATTGCACCAAATGTCTTGTAACGAGAAGAAATGATGGACTACTTCTTAAAATGCAAAGTAATTGATGGACCCTGCAATACTCCAAATCCTGCTTTGTTGATGTTGGGTTACATAACTTTGAAAGCCTTTCATTAAGCAACCTGCCACCAAGGCAAACATTTTACAACTCAGTTTCTTTTATTACCTTGACTTGAGCATGCAAGGCTGGATGGTGATCTCAAAGATGCAGTAGTAAGCTAGGTGTAATACACACACACACACACACACACACACACACACACACACACAAATAGTTTGCTGTGGGCCTGAAGCTAAAACAGTAATATCGATCAATAACACAAACAATTCTTTTGTTTCTCTTTATTTGTCTCTGTCCATCTCTCTGGATCACTCTCTCCATTCCTCCCTCGCTGCCCATTTCTCTCAATTCTCTCTCTCAGCTCCGATGCTAGTTTGCATAACAGCACAGCATTGGCCGGTGGTGAGTGCACTCACTGAAGAGCATTTATCATCCTGAAGTGTTGAACATCTCTATAACTCTCCTTTGTATCAAAACGAGGGGAAGAGAGGTAGAAAAGGAGGAGAGAGAGTGAGAGCAGGGCAAAAGTGCTTGGCAAGGCCTTTCTATTTCTAGACAAATGGACAGTGGTAGGAGCACAGCAGTACACAGAACAGTCCTGTCCTGTCTGTTATACAGTAGCTACCGGTCTATCTCTGTTTCTGTCTCTCTCTCTAACTCTGTTTCTCTCTGTTAAAATTAATGAATACAGTAAAATGAAGAACAGAAGAGGTATAAACAGAGTGGACAGAATATATATCATAAACAAATTGCATGTGTTGTTTCTCTCTTTCCTTCTCTGTCTCTGTAATGTCAGTTTCTGAAAGATTATTTTTATAATTTTATGATTTTTATAACCCATGACCTTGCAAGTATGCATCTTATCCTGTTAAGCCACCAAGGCAGCCCAAGAGTGAAGGGTCACCTTGACAGAGACTGGACTGAACACAGACATAAATAAATCATATGCCTTCTTGTTCTATACAGATGAGAGGTTTGTGCTGAATTCCCTCAATTATCCCTCTTTCAGTCCCTCCCTAATTCATATCCTCTATCCGTTTCTGCAAAAGAGTAGCTCATCTCACACACACACACACACACACACACACACACACATTTGTATTAAACCCAACCCTTCATCCTTTGCCAATAGCATGACAATACTAATACTAATACCAATAACAATCAAGTGATTGTTTTAGCCTGCATGGAACACTTGATGAGTTGACAGTGACAATTTGGATGGAGTCAGGTACATTGTCACAGAATACAACAAATACAAAATTGAATCTCAAATACTTTGAATACTGCGAATATTGTCCAATATATTGTCCAAACTTTGTGACACTCATTGTATTGCCCTATGCGCGGCAAACCCCACTTAAATAGGCAGTAAAATAAACCATAAAAAGTATGTGACAATACCAATACAGACAGCTCCACAACTGACGTGGATTTAACACCTATTTTAACAATGAAAAATTGTGAGGGTTATTAAGACTCAAAGATTCATGTCACAATTTTGATGAGTCATAAAAGATAGTAGGCCTGCATGATATTCTGCCAAGATACTGTTACCTGATAACCTTCAGTGTATTTGACTCATATGTTGAAGAAGTAGGTGGTTCTACACTCAGTCCCTCAAAGCAGCGTCTGAATCTAATGCCATTGCAGTTATTCAAACAGTTGAGTACAGTCAAAACTGTACAGTTCTACATTAGTTCTTTATAGTAAGTGTGCCGTTTTTCTATTGCAGTTGATAATCGGAATACATGTTTTTACCAAAGCCATGTCAGTGCACCTTTAAGAAACATAACTGCTTGAAATATAACATTGCAAGCATGCAAACAACAACCCTGATGGGCATAATTTGCAAAGAACAAGTGAGAAGTAGCAGAATGAACTTGATATATTGCAGATAGCTGAAGGCTAGGGAAACATACAGTACATGTACATGGCAGACCTAACAAACTACAGGCTAAAATGATCCACCATAAAACTGTTTCCTGCAACATCGTCATAACAACAGAGATGTCAATCACACAACCCTTGGGGGTTGTGGGAGGTGAATGAAGCACACGCATGTGTATGCATACACACACACACACACACACACACACACAGCTATTCTTTCCCTCCCTGCACATCGTGATGCAACACAGAATGGAGAGATGGAGAAAGAGAGACGGAGAGAAGAATAGAAAAGAGAGGAACACAGGGACAGGGACACAGGGAAAAAGAGAAAGGGGAGGGCAAGACAGAGAGAGAGAGATGGAGGGAGGGAGGGAGAGAGAGAGAGGGGCAGGGAGACAGAGAGTAGAATAAGAAAAGGATAGAGACAGGGAGAGAGAGGGACGGGGAGTGAGAGACAGAGAGGACTGTAGTGGTTATTTTTATTACTGAGTTGTTAGGATGGAGAAGATACAAAGGTTGGCCAGTTAAAAACAACCAGGAGCGACACGCAGACACACACACACACACACACACACGCACACACTCAGATGCAAGCACACATAATAAAACACACACATCAGAAACATCACACACCCACACACTACAGATACAGACATAGCCTCCCCCACTATAAACACAAATGCACCTCACGCAACTACATCAAGAAACACAAGCACGCATGCACACACACACACACACACAGCATGGTGCTGTGTTTTGCCCCCAGTGTTGACTCTGTGTTAGTGTTTTTGGTTAAATGACACATGCAGCTTGCTGGAAGAGAATACAAATGCCCCTCGCCTCTTTTCATCAAAACACCCTCCATTCATCCATCGACAGCAACAAATTAAAATTACTAGTCTCTTTGACACAGACTCTCCCTCTCTTTCTTTCCCTATCTTTTTCTTTCTTGACCCCTGCCAGTTTGTCATCTCGCTGTCAATCTCTCTCTCTCTCTCTCTTTATGAAAGTGAATATTAGTTGATCCCATCCTCAAATGATAGTAACTCTTTAAATCCATCCATCCATCCATCCATCCATCCATCCATCCACTACTACAGGCTAATTCCAGTCTTAGCAGCAGCTTGCTCAAAGATCTTTAACAGCAAAACGTCTGTCAGTTACAACATAAACCCTTCCAGGCAAGAATGTTCTCTGTTGTCACCATGGCAACTGCACACAACGCAGTCTGTAGTGCTATTGCCATATATGTTTCTATATGTTTGCTGGCAAGTTCATGTGTGATTAAAGCAACAATGCCGAGGCAACTTGGGCACTGTTGCTCATCAGAGTTGCCCAGATTGCTGTCCAAAATTCTGCCCTTGGATTTAAGAACCTATCTCACTTCCAAGCACGCTTCCAGGGAAGCTAGTATTTTTTAGGCCAGGCTAGTGGTAAATCCTCTTTACTAACCAGGAGATTTGAGGAATCATTGTGAGAGTCAGCAGAGTGCTGTTGTAAACAGTTTGCATTGTCAGTGGCCTGACTTGAACTGCCTCAGTCAACATCCTATGTTAGTAATCTCCACTCTTTTAGGCACACATACACACATATTTGGACTGACACACATGCACGCACATGCACACACACACACACAGACAGGTTCACATAAACACATGCAGTCAGATAAGCCAGACAACCAACAAGACAGCTCATTCAACTTTAGTTGGAGACAGAATCGTAGACAAAAATGAGAGCCAGAATGAGAGACAGAAGAGAGATGTGCAAAACCAAAGGGAAAAGAGGAAGATGAGCAGAGGGAGGTAAAGTTATAGGGACAAAGCAGGAGAGGAAATGCAAAAACAACCAGACATTCACCAAAACATTCAGCAAATTACTGTAGCCTAAGCTACAGGTCCTTTGGTCCCTGTGGTACAGTGCTAAAAGACGAGCAGCGCTACAGCACATCAGAAGCTGTTTTTACACAGCTGATCCGGCTAAAAATGCCGTAGCAGAGCCGGGATGGAATTAATCATGATCAATTTCCACAAGCTTATCCACCTTTTTTTTTATTTTTAAAGATTTTATTTTTGGCATTTTATGCTTTATTTGAGAGAGAGACAGGAAGGTATGGGAGAAAGAGCGAGGGGAGGACATGCAGCAAAGGACCACGGGTCCGATTTGAACCCGGGTCGCTATGGGAAGGCCTGAGCCAAATGGTATGCCCTACTCGGTGAGCCACCAGGGCGCCCCAGCTTATCCACCTTTTACCGGTAATGATCATCTTTGCACTGTGGGAGGGGATCCGCGGGAACTACTGGATCTCATGCAGCAATAAACTTTATGTGGATTATTGTGTGATGCCATTTCAAAAGTATAGGCCATTTATACGTCCAGTAGATTTAAAGTGTTTCCGTTGATGTTTGTAGTTTTGCCTGCTTGAATTTAATGAATGAAGGAAGGAAGGAAGAAAGAAAGGAAGAAAGGAAGGAAGGAAGGCATTTTTGCTTCACAAGATCACACTGCACACAGTGAAGAGTGACATGGAAGATGGGTAAGAAGAGAGAGAATGACTTGACAAAAGTCATGAGCTGATCTCAAACCCACAATATTGTGAGCACACCACAGCATGTACAGAAGCCTAGCCCTCTGAGTCATCAGGGTGCCCAGTGCCAGTGTATGGGACAGTCACACTGTATAAAAGCCTTTTAGCTACAGAGGCTAAATCCAGCTTGCCTTAGAATGAGGACATGGGCCTTGTTCACCCAAGAAGATACACACCAGAACAATCCCTACTGTTCTACTATTTGCTTGAGGCAGAGCACCCAGCCAAGAACTCTGAGAAGCGCACTTGTCTGTCTTCTCAAAGATACACACCAACATGTGGAGAAAGCAGTGATGTTAAAGTAATACCTTGCCAAGCCAAACCCCTCAGGAATGGAGAGTGTCCAAGTTAGTGAAATGTCCAGATGGCCAATTTACATTGAGGCACAGAGCTACATAATATTACAACTATGAGACATGTATGAGCTGTCAGACAGAATTCCCTGCATAGTCTAATTTGCAGTTAAAAGGCTTCTAATTCCATGTATCAGCAAGGGAAATCCAACAATAGACCACAGTTAATAGAATAACATTTTCACATCACTGCACATTGCAAATGTAGCCATGGATTACAGGCTGCTTGCACTGCTGCTGCACTACTAAGAGGAAGTGTGCAGTACCAACATTAGCACTGCCCTTTCAAACTCATCATTATCATCATCATCACCATAATCATCATCGTTGTCATCCTTCCGACCAATGGAAACTCACCTTGATGGGTCTTCCATCAGGCGTCAGCACTTCTTCTGAAAGCTCCATCATCTTCAGAGCCATGTGTGCGATTGGCTTAGCATGGCTGTCAATCTTCTTGTGGAGTCCGCCTGCTACACAGTAGGCGTCACCTATCGTCTCGATCTGTATGGGAATTGGAGGAGAAGATGGGGAGGAGGGGCATAAGGAATTTGGCATGAGTTAATTTGATATGCCTTGGTGGCTGTACGCATATGTGTGAAACTAGAAGCCTTTTGATTACTCACACCACCTCCAGGAATTGGACACACCCCTCACTGTAATGTTATAACTTTACTATACAAACACTACTTAAAGCCCCCCCCCCACACAAAAAAAAATCATTATTGTAATAATAAAACAATAAATAAACTGACAATTAATTGACAAATTCAGTCATTTTAACCACCGTCGTGGTAATGTCTAAACCATATGGGAGTGAAGCAATCTGTTAATTGAATTTGTTCAAAATGAAACAAGAAAACAACCATGGACAAAAAAAGCTTTTGACCTCAAAGTCATATGATTGTAATTACAAATTGATTTCCACCAGTCATTTTTATAATTTTAAAATTGTGACACTAAAATTTAATGTTTGAATGAAATTCTCAACTGTTCCTAAGATACGGGAGTCAAATCAGTGCAACGAAAGACTTCCTTTCCCCATTGCAAAGGAGCTTTAGCAAAGGGAAACCACTCACAAATTCCAACTACAATGAACAGAGATAGCGCTCATAATCACTAAAACCTAAATCAAGATAACTTATTAAATGTTATTAGATTCAGCCAATCGTGATTTTTATAGAAGACCTGACAAATGAGAGCTTACTGTGCCACTGAAGAGGTAGAATGGCAAATCTTTCACCGTTCAAGAATTATTGCCCATAGCCAAATTCATACTGAACCCAGGTGAATAAAGCAAATAAGGAATGCCATTTTCATGTGTGTGTTGCCATATTTCCCACAGTTGAAAGAGTGGGCTATGTGTCATGACAGTTGACAAAGCCGTGATGAAAGAAAAGAGAGATAGTGAGAGCGAGGAGGAAAAGAAATGAACAAAGAGAGCAGAGAGAAAAAACAAGGAGACAAATGCTCTCATTTACCACCAGTTCAGTCATTTAGACAGAGTAACCATGACAATGGCAACATATGGGTGACTCTCTCCCTCTCCTCTCCACGTCCTCCTGTTCTCTCTTTCTCTCTCTCGCATGCACACACACACAAACACACACACAGAATTCTCATTCTTTTACTCTCATACACATAATCGCTCTCTACACTCAATCTCACTGCCTGCCTCTCTATTTTCCATCTGATATCTGACATTTCTGATAGAGATAAAAAAAGAAAGAAAGAAAGAAAGAAAGAAAGAAAGAAAGAAAGACAGACAGATGGATGAGAGGATGGATAAAAGTGGAAGGCTGTTGTTGAAGCCAGTGGGCTCTTAAGGAAAATAGATACAAAGGAAGGAAGGAAGGAAGGAAGGAAGGAAGGAAGGATGCACAGAGGGATGGCTGTAACTAGGCCCTGTAACTAGGCCCTGCTCTGCCCAGCCACACTGTCAGAGGAACAATATTGACACATCGTTGTTAAGCTCCCACAGATTAGCCATTAATCAGTTACTTTTTCCACACACACACACACACACACACACACACACAGTATCTGAGTATGTGTGTCCTTATGACCATATATCTGCAGACCCGTGAGTCTACCTTTGTTTATCTGAGTGCACACAAAAACACAATGCCTTCCAAATATCCATATCATGTACCTTATAGATTGTGTGTAGTGAAGGAGAAAGGGTGTGTATGTGTGTGTGTGCATATGTGTGTGTGTGTGTGTGTGTGTGTGTGTGTATGTGTGTGTGTGTCTGTCTACCGACCTTATAAACGTCCAGAATGCCACACTGGTAGTCGAAGCGCGTGTACAGCTCGTTCAGCATGGAGATGACCTGCATGGGTGTGCACTGGGCGCACACGGCGGTAAAGCCCACTATGTCCGAGAACAGCATGGTGACATCATCAAATTTGCGTGCGGGCACAGGCTGACCCTGCCACAGTTTCTGGGCCACATCGCCCGGAAATATGGAGTAGAGGAGATCCACGGTTCTCCGCTTTTCCTCCTCCAGTGCTTGGTGAGTCCGTTCCAATGTGGCCTGGGAGAGGAGGAGGACAGAGGGGAGGGAAGGAGGGAGATCGATTTGTTCTGTGTGCTTTGCTTTGATGAAGGTATTGATGACAATGATGTTGAAGGGGTACTGTACCAAATTCAAAATGCTGGTACATGTAAATCTATTTGCGGAATAAATTAGATATTATTTGTGATATTTCTCCATAGGCTTATTTGTGTGTGGGTGAGTTTCTCTATGCCTGAGTCTGTCTGATACACTACTATACCATTATTTGGGCAGGCAAGTGGACTAAGAGATATCTATTTATAACAATGGCCTAGGGCAGTAGTTGCAGTAGGAGAGAGAGTGATGCCAAACTGTTGGCCAGTGAGCAGCTACATGGGAGCAGGTCAAGACTCAGTGACTTGCCCAAGGATACTTTGACGGCAAGTTATGAGGAAGAGTTACTTCCAGTCGGCAGATTTCCGCACCTGATAGGAAACCAACCACAAAACAGAGATTTACCATGCATAGAGACTATTTTGGAGGGATTTTTGGTATTACATAATAGCTAAATGTCTAATTGTGGGTGATAACAACAACAAAAAAACAGTTTGCATTATGTGATCAGTTTCTGTTCATCCATTCTGGTCGGACAGTACCAGCAGGTGGAATATGTTTTCACTGGAAAAACAAAGCAACAAGGAAGCAAAAAGCCTGATTGGCTACTCTTCAGCTGACAATGACAAACTGGTCAACCATCACCACATTAGATGAGTTCAGTTGCCCTGCTCTAATGGATTGACCCAGTTAGCTGATCCAACAGGGTTGGGGTGTCTGTACACACAAATAGGGTTAATGACAGTGGCAAATCAAGCCCTTTTACCTTGAGTTTGTCCATCCTCTTCTTTAGGCCGTCCTGGGCCTTGGCCTGCTCTCCCACCAGGATGACGTCCCGTGTGGCATCGTGGATGGGGATGTCTGACAGGTGGAGGCCCCTGCCCATCAGTTCCTCCAGCTTATCAACACGCGGCGAGCCCAGGAACATCAAGGAGCAGGACTCGGGCACGTGGATCATCTGACCCTTCAACTCCATTACCTGGCGGAGAGGGCAATCAGATGGGAAAGAAGAGGTCAAGTCAGAAAAGTCAGTTGTTTTGTTGATTTTGTTTCATTTTTCATGTCAATAAATCACAGCTAACATTACTTCCTAGTAATGACAAAGTGGCTGAAAGCCGATAGAAGCATTGTGCAATCATCGTCATGTGGACTAATATATTGGTTATCGCCTATTGAACACCGCTCATTTACATAAAGTTGACTTGTGTTGAACTTTTTTCCCCACCCCTTTCCCTGCATCGCGTACTTGGATCACACCACAAGCTATCCCAGCATGCCCTGCACTCACATCTCATAGAAAATGAATGGAGGCAGCATCAATCATTGGCGAACGAAAGGCAATGAGAGAGGAAGAAAGCAAACATCAACTTGGGCAGCATCAGCATGATCCTCAACTCTCTCTCCCTCCTCGCATCTGGTGGTTGTTGTTGTCCATGGTGACCCAGGCGGCAGCTCTGCCATCCCTGCAGCAGCTGTCATTCTTATGATGACATTGATGACAACAATGACAATGGTGACCAAATTGCCGTTGATGCCCCTGCGCCAGATCCAGATATTCGCTCAAGTGTTGTTATTCTGTTTATTTTGCTATTTTATTATTCTGTGTGAATGTTCATTTTGTTATCAACATTTAATCTGCGTTTGACCATTCTTGGCACCTGTCGGCACACCTGGAAGGCGGATCCCTCTCTGTGAGGCCGTTCCCAAAGTTTATTCCATTATTATTATTCATTATTTTGTTTTCCTAATGAGGCTTTCATGGGAGTTTTTCCTTGTTCTCGTTGAGGGTCTAAGGGTGGGGAGTGCCGTTTCAATGTATTTTTTCTAAATGTGGGCATTGTGAATCCCTTTGAAACTGTAACTGTTATTAAGGGCTACACAAATAAACTTGACTGCAGAAGGGGTGGTGATAAAGAAAAGGAAAACCCTGAGACAGAGAGTGAAGGGGGAGGGAGAAGAGGCAACAAAAATGCTACTCAATATCATTTGACTCACATGAGGGATAAGAGAGAGAAAGAGAGGAAGATTGAAAATGAGACTCCCCCAATGAATGGCTGGATAAAGTTTTACCATCTGAGACCAGTCCTACAATGTCTTGGTAATGGATGTGACTGTATTTTGTAGTCCTAAATATACTTTGTGGTCCTATAAGATGGCCTGAAAATAGAGAGAATAGAAATAATATGACTACTACTACTGCTGGTGCTGCTACCATACAACTACTACTAATAGAAATACTATTACTAATAATAACAGTAATACAATAAAACACAGTTCAAAATCAACAGTAAAAAGTATGTGAGCAAATCAGTAAGTATAAAATCAGATAGCAGAGACAGAATGAGCCAGGGGAAAGGGGGGAAGGGAGAGGGAGAGTGAGACAGTGAGAGTTGTTCATGGTAGTTTATGTTCTTTTATTAGCCATCTCGTTGCTATGGAGGTCTAGTCCACCTGATACTGTCTTTCCTCTCACCTGTGCGCTCTGCACGTATACAGGGCATCGACAGACCCATAACATTGATATGTATACATCAATATGTGTACTCACACATACACTAAAATTAAACTGATTAATTTGGGACATTTAATGCTTTCCTGACCACAGATGATTACTGATTATTTGCTGAAATGGTGAAATTTTAAAGGAATAGAGCAACTTCTTTGCAAATAAACTCTTTGATGAACTCAACATTGTACAACTAAAAGTAACGGTTTCACCTCTGCAGAAGATGAAATACAGTCAGGTACCTTTTCTGATTTTTTTGGTGCCAGCTTTGGTGCCACACATAAAGTGATAAATTAGTAAAATAAGTACAAGTCGCAAAACTGAAACTGTCAATATTGTCATCACACATTGAGAAGTTGACCAAAACAGCTTTACCAAAAAGGAGGTGTATTTCTTCAAGGGAAAAATACACCCTCAGATACTCCACACTGTCTTTATGATATTCATTGCATTCCAGTAGTTATTTTGTGAGGAATTGTTGTAATACCACTTTCTCTCAACCTGCCTCATCTACCTCTAATTCAGTTAATTATATCCTACATTTCCTAGAATGACATTCAACAACTTCCAGTGAACAGGCGTGAACTTTTTGCTTTCAAATAAAGGTGGGCATATGGACATATACATATAGCTAGCTAGCCAACTAGTTTATGACATTGGGCATGTCTATGATTGTAGCCATGCCCTTACTCAAAACACAATATGTCTTGTGGCTGCATTGCATTATGGTCTATTGAGACTACTGTCAGTGGAGAAATTGACATCTCTCAATTCTCCCTGTATGATTATTGAACATCATGTAAAATGGTGAATCTAGAAAGAATTATTTCCTCTTCGATTCTGAGGGACTGACGCCAAAACCTGACCAAGGTACAGTACTTGATCAATAGCTGTTTTTTAACACTGTTAAGGTGGTTTACGGTGAATTTTCCGTTAAGGTCAGTTTTAACAAGGGGCTTTCCATCCTGCATCCTGCATCTATTTTTGCCAGTAAAAATGGCAAGAGCCATGGCCAGTGTCATTCAGTTTCACATAGCTGCCCTAGCACATAAATGATGCGCCTTTTTCAGCTAAATTATTTATATCTTAGACTGAGAACATATACCTGCACACACACACACACACACACGCACACACACACACGCACACACACACGCACACGCACACGCACACACACACACACACACACACACACACACACACACACACATACACACACACACACACACACATGAACAGCACAGATAACAAAAATAACAGCAGGAGATTAGTATGATTTAGTGGGTGCTTTGATTTTCACTTAGGGTGGCTGGGCTTCATGCATAATGCATGCTGACCTGTATGTAAAAAGCCTGTAAAAACAAGGGTGAGCTGGTGGCATAGTTCTTATTGAGATAATCCTGTGATCATAATGTCACAGGTTTGACCCCCACAACAGCCAGACTCCATCCAAGTGTCCTTGAAACACAAATATCATAACATACATATGTATATAAAGGTAGATAGATATAGCCTATGGGTTTCTTAGGATACATTAAAAGGCAATTTTGTCACATAGATACAGATAGTTTTGTCATCCCACATGGCAGAAAGATGCACAGACATAGGCAATACTATCAGGAATTGTATCTGCAAAATATAAATTAGAATTGGTTTCACTAGCTTCCACTCACGTCCACTCACACATTGACAAATGTGTGTAGGACATGCACAATGTCCTTAACACAGGTGTTAAGGGCAGGTCTTTTTCACAGGAGTACATGTGAACAAGACAGGCCAGTTCTTATTCCTTGCAGACATGCAAGAGAAAAATGGAAATGGACATGGGTGGCAAATTACCCCAGGAGAGGTTGAGGAAGGACATTACTGCCCCTCTGAATGTGACTATTAGCTGTTCCAGAGTGCTAACTAGTTCTGCTAGAGAGGCCCTGTGGATAGATAAGCTATTCTCTGTCTCTCTCCCTCCTCCTCTCCCTCTCTCTCCCTCTCTCTCTCTCCAATTTCCCTGTCTCTCCCGCTGGCTCCCTGTCTGTGTTTCTTTTCCTTACTCTCTCTCTCTCTCTGTGTCTCTCTCCATCTTCATCTGTCTCTCTCTCAGCCTCTCTCCATCCTCTCCATCTTTCTGTTTCTCCTTCTCTCTCTCTCTCCCTCTCCATAGTGTCAGATAGATTATTCCGCCAGTGAGCACACTGCAGCCCTGTTTTATTTATAGCACAACGCTCTCCTAGGTCTGCATAATACATACAGTCTACATCCACACACACACACACACACACACACACACACACACAATCACACACAGCATTACCCCCCATCCAACAGAAACACACACACTGCCTCACACTGTCTGTTTCTCAGACACACAGACATAAGTGTAAACACACATGCAAACACATATGCAGCCTTCAACCCACAGAGCCCAAGTACCAAGACACACCTCCTGAAACACCCAAATCAGTGTGTACTACTGAGTGACACTTGGATAGTCACACACACAATAACACACATTAATACATACAGAGGAACACACACACATTAAGCTATAGATGTAGTGTGCTGCAGCAGTTTACCAGACGCAGGCACTCCGTACATTACAGCACACACACATTCAGCTGTGGTTGTAGCGGGCTTTACACCTGTACACAGAGCCACACAAATACACAGACATACACAGCTGTAGTCATAGTGTCCTATGGGAGTTTAAGAAACAATCACATGAGTACACCCACTCAAACATGCACGTGTACGTACACAAACGCATGCGCACACATACACACACACATATGTGTATATATCTATATATATATAGATATATATATCTATATATATAAAATATATAAATATAAATATATATAAATATAATAAATATAAATATAATAAATGTATATAAATATATAATATATAAATATATATAAAAATATATATATATGTCAGCAGTGGGAGTCAGTGGGAGGATGTGAGCAGCTGTTTCCTGAGGTTGTGTCTGGCCGAGTGGGAGGGACTACACGCCTGACATACTAACAACCATCTCCATGGCGACTATAAAACCGGGAAAGCCAGAATGCCATCCAGAATGCCGTGGAATAACTGTAATGCTGTAATGCTGCTTGTACTAATTTAGCTTCCTCTCTCATTCTGTCTCTCGTCTTCTCTGCCTTTCAATGCCTCTCTCTATATCTACGTCTGTCTCTCTCACACATACTGCATATACTGTACACTGAATGCACAAAATATTAGGGACACTTTTCATGAAGTACACTAATGAGGTGAATCCAGGTAGACGTCTTTATCCCTTATTGATTTCCCTAATTAAATCTATACCAATCACAAAGGAGGGGATGGAGATAAAGAGAAGCAGACGAGTTAGAGAAGGATTTTTAAGCTTTGACACAATTGAGATGTGGATTGTGCAAAAAGGGGCTGTAACTCAATATCAGGAAGACGTCCCAAATATTATCTACATTCAGTGTATATGCACACACGTACATACTGTATGTCGTTCTCTCTCTCTCCATCTCTCTGTTGCTGTCAGTGCCTGTCTCTCTTTCTGTCACTCTCATTCTCTCTCTCTCTGGCTCTCTCTGTCTTTCTCACACACACACACACACACACACACACACACACACACACACACACATTGAAGCACACACAAGAGATATAAACACACACAGACATGGACACACACACAGACACACACACACACACACACACACACACACCCCTGGAGGCTGTTGTGTTGGCCTAGTTGAGCGCCTCTGTTTTAACTCAGCACTCTCCTTTCCTTCTGCCTGCATCTCCATCATCACAGCACAGAGGGGGAGAGAGGGAGAGAGAGAAGCAAGGAGAAAGAGAGAAGGATGGTGGATAGGAGAGAAAGAGAGAGAAAAGGAGAGATACAGAGAGAGGGGGAAGGGGTGGAGAGATGGGAGAGAGAAAGTGAGGTGGGAAGGCAGGGTAAGGAACGGAGGGGGATGGGAGAGAAACAGAGAGAAGAGAAACAGTGGAGCGAAGAAAAAGGAGGACGAGAGCACATGATAGAGGGAAAGAGATAGGAAAAAGACAGAAGAAAAAGGAGGAAAAGAGCATGAGTGAGGGTAAGGGAGACAAGGAGCAGAGAAGGCATGAGATACTGTCCATGTAAGATGTATTTTTACAAAAGCAGATAAAACCACAATGGCAGACTGCAAGCAGTGGCCAGTATGTTGTGCCCCAATATTTAGCAATAACTCAATGCACATCTATGTAGAGGGTGCATAAACTTGCTTCAAAGTAGCTATGCACTCATAACTAACAGATTTAAAAAACAGATTAGCCATGTTTTCATAGTCAGGCTGTCTTTATCAAGGTATTAAAACAGCTTGTATGGAAGAACTATACAGGTAGGAGAAAATAATTAGTCTGATTAAACATCTCACAGCAAAACTATCCATCTTAACAAGTAATCTACTCCAGTATTGGGCCTACTTGGGCCTATACATTTGTAACATGAATCTGAAACATTTGTAGTGGTTTGATATGGCACTGTATAAGTGTTGCTGTGCCTTATAATAGCAATGTTTGGGTAGCCCACACTGTCTTGTGCACATTTGATTATACAAATATACAGAATTTTATAGATTCAGGTTGGCAGCCCTATCACCAACCAACCAGGCAGCTGAAGATAGATGAAAAGGAGAGAAGAGGGGGAAGAGAGAGGAGGAATAACAGATGAAAGGACCAGATATTGAAATGGAGGCAGAAAGAGAGAGAGGAGAGAGAGGGAGAGACACAGGGACAGAGACAGAGAGAAAGAAAGGGAGAAGAGATGCATTGGAAATGAAAAATGGAAAAGAGAAAAGAAAGAGAGAGAGACAGAGATGGAGAGAGGGATAGCGGGAAGGGGAATGGACAGCTAATGGTTTGTCTTTTGTGAGCAGACTCTGGCATGTCAACAGACTCTCATTTGCATGAACAAGCACTGAGCAGCAGAGAGTCAATGAGTCAGCCTCTCTCCTCCATCTCTCTCACACACACACACACACAGACACACACAATGCTGCAATGCTCTTATCTTGTCACAGATTCTGGCTATATCGTGTAGTACTCTTACATCCCACTTTCACAGTAAAACGTGTACACACCCACAAACACACACACACACACACACACACACACACACACAGACTTGACATGTAGCTTGGATAAACACCCACAATTACAAAAGACCACTATGGCATGAGACATCCTTGCTGTTTCACGTGAAAGAGGCAACTGAAGGTTTGAAACACTGCTGGCACATCATAACAAAAAAAATCATAACAAATTCATTAAATACTTGAACTGAAGGTTGGTGTTGTCCTTTGTAAATTGAGCAAGTTTCAACACTGTAGGATCTATGCAACCCATAAAAAAAACACTGACAACATTTAAATGTAGCTGGGTACATACAGGTAATAAGCTGATAGGACTGTTTGAGCCCCACTCAAATGAAACAACACCACATAAACACTTCAGTCAGAATACAGGAACACAATCATCCTCTGCCAGATTGAAATTTTGATCCAGTTGAAGGACACAGATGACCCTTTTGAAAATCCACTCAACGGGAAAATTTTAGTCCACTTTATGTAAATGGAAAATTGCATCAGACAACTCGGATGCTTATATTTCATCCACACGCCAGGTGGAAATGTGGCAATGTAGTTAAATGATTGCTATTTGAATCAAGAGTGCTATAGGTGGACAATTTGCAATACAGACCTGGTCAAATAAGTTAGGAAAGAATGAAAGATGTTGGGTTTAAGCGAACCATTGAATACACATGTACAATACATGTACAAAATGCTGAATTTTAATCTGCAATTTGCAGCAGAAAGTTTCACTGTAACACATTCATCTACGCTACTTTCCAGGCTACCATAAAAGAAGAGGGAGACATAATTTGTGGTGGGCGCTACTGCACAACTCTGACGTCAGGCCTCCTAACTTAGCTACTACAGCACATTCAATCTTAAACAAAAGAACAGGCTCACTTACAACGGAATATTTCAACATAATTATGAAAACCCACATACAGCAACCATTTTAATGAAAACATCCAGCAAACAATATGCACCTCGCTACAATAACTTTAACTATGAAAAACATATATCAAAGAAGTTAATAGTTGTAGAATCTCAAGAAATCAGGGAAATTGGTCTTAACCTGCTGGCTCCGAAAACACTTACACAAAATTTAAATCACACAAAAAACTGAATGGGAAAACTTTCCAAACAACCGCACCAAAAAATCACCACAAAAGAAACTGTTAACTCCAGTTCAACAGTGGCTTATAGTGAAGTTTACACATGCGCAGTAACTCCTGGCCAAACTACACAACCTAAACATAGAAGCTTGCCACTAAAGGCAAGCTTAAAATGCAACATGCCGGCATCCCACTTTCTGTACGGGCCAGTAGAAAGTCAACAGATGACGTCACAGCCTTTTTGTCCATTATTTTCTACAGTCTGTGGTTTCAACAAAAAACAATTCATTCGCAGTCTCGCAAGGTCGCATGTAACCTTATAGTGATTGCATGGTTAGAAAAATACATGGGCATCAAGACATGACTTTTTCATCCAACTGAAGCAGTAAGTCTGGATGAGTGGGTTAAAAAATGAAAATATCAAGTCAGTGATTATCTCACTTTTCTACTCTATTAGAATTTCAAAAGCTTTGTCATAATTTCAACAATCAGACTAAAAATATCTATGCTTTGTCCATGACTAGTGGTCTCTCTGTCTCTCTCTCTCTCTCTCTCTCTCTCTCTCTCTGCTTCTTTTCCTTCCTCTCTCTTATTCTTCTTCTCTCCGTGTTTTGTAAATTTGTCTGGAATAGACAAAGAGACAGGGAGAGAGATGGCAGTGATTTTCAAAGCACTCCCCATTGAACAAACAAACCATCATAGCAGTGATTTATCTAGAAACAGATCAAAGGTGGCGCTAATGTCGAAATTCTCTTTGTACTCACACACATGCAGGTGCACACATGCACACACACACACACACACACACACAGATCTCTTCTTTCAAAATGCCCTATAAATGCAATGCAGCAGCATTTGTGAAATAGAAAATCTGACATTGCAGATGCTATTTAAGAGAATACACTGTGAACATCCTGGTGGTTCCTCCGGCTAATCCTGAGCTGCTGATAGATAGACTTGTTTCTGTCACTTGTTTAGGATCAGTAACTACTCCCTGAATCACTCCCTGTTAATTGCTGAAAATTCTATAGGTCAACTGGCACAAAGTCATAAGTTTCCACCTTAGTGTGAAACACGTTTTATTAGCTAGCAGCACTTTAAACAGATACTTGTAAGAAGCACTGGTCTTGGCTCCAGCTGTTGCTAAGTTTAGTTTTAACATCTAGTGCTCTATATTCTGAGCAGTAAAAACATGCTAAGCTCATAACACTTTCAGGTTGCCTGGTCCTAAACAGACTCTTTGACACAGAGAGTTTGGGGACTTTTTTGATGTTGTCTACAGTGATAGCATCACAGTTGAAGAGGCAGGTGTTGCGATTGGAGCATTTTCTCTCCAATTCATTCTTGTCAAGTGAGGGAGAAAATGTCAACAGCAGCAAACATTCCAGCTGAGTAAATTTGTAACAAGTTTATGTAAACTGTGCAGGCAGAACCTGAAAATAAATAGCACTTTACAACATGTAAAAAATATTTTTTAAAGTAACAGACAACCTTCTCGTCTACCAAACAGGGCTAAGCTTGCTTATGGCTGCATCCACTGCTTGGTCCACACGATGGGCATCAATATTTATGTTGGCCATGCTGTTGTACATCAGGTAAATTCCAGGTGCTTAGCAACTTAATGATGCCGCCTACCTTTGTTGGAGTGATAGCTCTGTCTCAGGTTTCTAGACCATCACCTTCCAGCTACAGCTGGATGGGAAGTCTAGCTCACTAGGCTAACAAAATGGCATCATTTCCATTGACAAGAACAAAGAATAAACGCTAGCACTGAAAAAGGAGGTTCCTGGTGGATGTTCAGCCTCACATAGCATGCATGGTTGTGAAAAATGTTTTTCATAAAACACATAGTCCTTGGTTCTGATTGGCTGAGTCACTTTCAAAGCCACAGATCTGTGATCACATATGTATTGAATATTAAATATTAAAGATTAAATCCCCACACACAGGTCCTAGAACTGTGTTGCTTGCCAAAATAACATTTAACTACTATTTAATTAATATTGAATTAAAATAAAAGATGTATTGAACATTTCCATTCAGTTTTTTACTACATCCACTTCGCATTGTGTCTAAAAACACCTATTAGCTGTTCTAAAACCACTGTAAAGCACAGCGTCTCGTGGCGTATTGCTTAAATCAGTGGTTCTGGGTTTGCTGAGACGACTCAGCACTTGCACGCTGTGATAGAAATACTTTTGCAGGCATTAAAATTTCATGTATATTCTAACTTTGCCGCATTATGCCTCAACCTGCCTCAAGAAACGGCACAGAAGCGAGTCTAGCCAGTCTGGCAACACGCTGATCTGTGCCACAACCTGCTGCACTGTGCTGTCACCTCTGTTTGAGGATGGAGGAATGAAGGAGAGTGGGGTATAAAGACAGGTTGGAGTGAGGGAAGGGTGATTCGCTGATTAGAAAAGAGAGCTTCTGACAGTGCACCTGTGTACACCACTGTGTGCTGACCACAGTACACACACTGTGCAGAGAGAGAGAGATGTGATTTGACCTTTTCAGTGAGTCTCAGGATGTCTCTTGCACAGCCCATATCCCTGGGGGAAGAGATGGAGGAGGTCAGAGTGAAAGACCACCACAGGCCAGTTTCACTCTCTCTCTCACACACACACACACACACACACACGCACACACACACACAGAGCACAGCACAGGGGTGCTTGGCCTCTCTACCTTGGCCTGTCGCCTTCTCTCGTTGCCCTTTCTAGTGAAAATGTCAGCCCATCCTTCTGTTTCTCTCACTCTCTTTCTTTGTTTCTCTGCCCAGGTAACACAAGATTCACCTGACAAAAATAAAGAAAAAAGAGACACACAAACACATATATACTGGAACACTAATCTTTCAAGCGTCTGGTTGATGGTGTTTAGGAGCTTGCAGGCTGTGTCTAACTTAGTTAGCAGTGCTTTTTTTTGACAATTATGGAGCCACTGCACATAATCAGAACCGAGATGCTTCAGCTAACCCTGAACTCATACGTACACTATTCCACATATTTTTCCTCTTCTTATGCATACTCTTCCCCTTTGTTCTGACCCCCACTGCCAAATTCACTTTGAAATACATCCCTATGATTATCTGAACTATGGCAATCATTTGACTTTTTTGATGCCAACCTCATCTAGCACCTAAGACGACTAAAACAAACCATAAACAATGAAAAACAAAAACACTCTGAAAACACTAGGCTTGGTAGGCATGCTAGGCTGCATGTGGCATTTCAAAGTGATCACTTGTTACTCTAGGTGTGCATTGGAAGTAAACCGTAACATTCAAAAAGCAAACCTCTGCTTTAGTATACTTTCACAGTTCTGAAATATGGTAGGATTACACTAGAATTAAAATAGCATTTCACTGATCCAAATCCCTAGAGAATGGAAGTCATTCAACCAAGTGAAATGACTGAATGGTTGAAATCCTTAAATACCAGGGCAACAAATCATGTTTTCACATGTATTCTATGACTTGTAAAAGCTAACTTGCAGTTACTGTAAAAGGCATGTTTGTGAGTGATCACTCCAGCCCAACCACCAACAACTGTAATCTGGTGACACACACACACACACACACACACACACACACACAAGAAGCAACAGAAAAGGCACCTACTGTGAGGATAGTGTGCACAGAGTGAATGCGCTGGAGTACCTCTCATATCAGGGTATTTTGTGGATGGGAGAGAGGAGGAAGAGGGACAGAGGGAAAGAGATGAAAGAGAAAGCATTTGCTGAACATTTATTGTTGCATTTCCATTTTCTATAGGTATAAATCCTTTTAAATGAATTTAATGTGTGTATGTGCAAGAGAGAGAGAGAGAAATGAAAGCAAGGCAGGGAATACTTGAGAGAGGAGAAACAGAAAAGGCATGAGATAGAAAGAGGAAGAGAAATTGGTAAGAATCAGAAAGAGAGAGAGAGAGAAGGAGAGAGGGAATGAGAGTTTGTGAGACAGACAGCGAAAGAAAGATTGTGTGGAGACTGTGAAGAGGGGAATCCTGCTGCTACTGCTGCAGACATGTAGAATGTGAACCTTGCGGTGTGTGTGTGTATGTGTGCATGTGTGCGTGCGTGCGTGCGTGCAAGCCAACTGTAATTGACTGCCAGACAGCTTAGCCCCAATTCAATCATTGCGAAAAGTATGCGCCCAAAACTCCAGCCAAGCTTGCTAACTGGCTGCAAAACAAGATCCTGTTTGTTGCCATGACTATCTGTTAGAGCACGAGGGAACTGTGTGACAATCTGAATAAGTTAGCTACCCTTATATGAAGCATTCCCAAAGTGAACAAGCAACACTAAACATGTCACTAAACATGAGTTTTTCAACAAACTCAAAATGGTGGGAAATCCAATATGGCATACATTGATGATCCCAGAGGCCAATTTGTAAAACAACAATAGCTGGTATGTGCCTTCACATCAATTCAATTTGCGGTGTGGGAGATATACAACTGGTATATAGCTGGTTATTAAAAATTGTAATTTTGATGCCTCATTTCCCAAAGTTTCGTCGAAATCCGATCAGTGGTGTCTAAATACAGTAGCTATCGCTTGTGACACATGAATGGACAAACAAAAAATGCAGCGCCTCCCTTGGGCCAATCAGTGTAATTTTGAAAATGCTAGAACACAGTGGTGAGATGCATAATTACCCTTAGTTTTGTCAAAATCCAAACAGCTGTGTAAGATGTCACAGGTGACGGAAGAACAGATGGACAAATAAACAAGGAAACAGATGGAGAGTGACCCATAGTCCCCTTCTTGATTTCATTATGGGGGACAATAAATACTCCAGTAATTAAGGAAAAATAAAAATGACGAAGCACTACCTGGGTTGTTTATAGTTCACTTGCAAAATACAAAGAAATTATGCAAACAACCAAAGAAACAAGGAGGTATGTGTTTGTAGTGAGCAGCTTACTGATCTTGGAACTGTAGAAAAGACATCCATGTACAGATGTCCAAGGCACACTAAGGTGGTGGATAAGTTAAAAAGCCTTTATTGAAACACGGCTAGTCAAAGACAAAAGATAAAATAACCAGCGTGTTTCAGCTCACAGGCAGCCTCCGTCCTTCACCAGGGTACCATGGCTCCCCCTCTGAGCTGAAACCCATCGATTAGGCTAGTGTTGGTGGAAAGGGGGTGGATGAAATACAACAATCACATTCCCTTGGATGAGATGGAGTGCTTTAGGTCATGATCACACAGGACGCTGTTTTGCTTATTTGAATGCACCTGCACTTTATTTTCAGTTATTTGCAATGGTTTGTTCATGGCAGGTGCGTATCTAATACTGTTTAACCCAGGTTTGGTTAGAAATGCATTTTACCTGGTGCCCTGTGAGGATCATGGCATCTATCTATCTATTTTGCTGCTGCAATGACCTAATTTGCCTAAGGGGATAAAAGAATGTTTCATCTTATTTTATCTGGTACACTCGCAGAATTGGCCCCCAACTAGACAAGATACCTACAAGAAGCAAGGTATAAGAACTAAGAGGAGAAATACAAAGAACAACAACTACCATGCAAACACTTCTCTGTCTCAAGGTCTCAGCAAACCAGAAAATACAGCCAGGGAAACAATGGAGAAGAGAGTAGTTGCAGCTGACCTGATCAATCTCCTTTCTGTCAGTTCCATTTAGGATCAGGATGTTTGGGGCTGTTGCTAACAGCATGCGGACACCGACCAATCAATAGACAACTGGATACAGCATACAACTGGAATTGATTGATTGTGTCTGGCAAATTGGAACCGATTCAAACCTGTATATTCAAAAGACTCCTCCCATCCAAAAAGATCATAGGCTTGCAGGAGTGGTGCAACGGAGGGAACATGTGGTGGAATGCTACTCCACGTAACCAAGTGACTTGGCCAAAACACACCGCCGCCGTACGGCGCGCATCAAAACAGCCGCCCCTATTATTTTCTATGTACAACTCCCACACCAGTGGCAGCTAGGCGCGCGCCGCCCCGCAACACTTCACGCCACTGTCCTATTTCTAGCGTCACTGCCCCTGTTTCCCAGAGAAAAAGCTGTTTTCTACATCCCGGCTCCTGTAGCAGCTCTTCTTCTCTGCTCCCATGGCAGCTCGACGTCTTTCCTCTCCTCACCTCTAGCTGTCACTGTCTCTCGTGTGTGTAGAATATAACTATATTATATAAATAACTACCGGTACTTACTTTACATTTATTCATTCATTTATAATTTCGTCTTGTTGTCCCGTTGTCCCGTGCTGTGTGTGGTTGGTCGTCTTCCTGTTGACGCACTGCAGCGCGACGCTTCCTATTAGTGCTAGGGGCGGCACATGACGCGCATCATATGAGGCGCCGGTGTGTTTTGGCCTTAACAATCTCTTTTGAAACGGATAAAAATGAAATTCTTCTTTTCTAGATGGTGTGGCCAACCCTACCCATATAAGGCAAAACTCTGCTGCTCTCCCAATACAACTGTGAATTCCTAATTAATTTTCAACAAGGAACAACTTAGATGCAAAAACTCTACCCAACTCCCCCATATTTACCATGGAGCCTTCACAAGAGACAACTACTCTTTGTTTTTAAATGTATCTTCTTCAGGAGCACACTGTGGATTTGTGTGTTTGCTTCCACTTAGGATGTTTGCAACAAATGGGAATCCACCAAATAGTGCAAGACCCAGCCATCTTGCACCCCAGGCATATTAAGTCAAATACTGGAAATTGTCAGTTGCTTGTCAAAGATAAAATATAACCCTATATGACAGCACTGAGATGGTGAGATGCTTAAGGTCCCCATAGTTCACTGTCTCTCCAGTCTGGAAAGCCTGAGTTGTGTGCTTGACAGTGTGACAGACAGCAACTGAATAAAACAATTAATAGTTTTTAACCCAAGAAATTAAAATAAATTATTTTACTCAATCATTGAATACCACCAGAATCTTCTCATCTGTGTCGCCCCTATTATCTCTTGCAGCCTTCCTACCATCTCATTGCAGAAGAAATACTAGTAGGAGTGGACCGCAAAATTGAATGGCCATGTGCCCAGCACTAGTCTTGTTTCCATACTTGTATTTTCTTTGTTGCAATGGATTTTAAACTAATCATAAAATAAAAGAGCTGTTTATTATTTCAAACATATCATAGAATGGAGAGAAAGAAATTGGTTTCAAAGTGTCTAGTCAAACATACTGTAGCTATCTGTGGTAACCATTGTAAAAGTCTGCCATTCTGCCGTTCTATGCTATTCTTTCTCAAATAGTTAAAGTAGAACTGAATAGGTGTATTTTAGCACAAAGCTCGGGTCAGTAAATTAACTTCTTTGAGTCTTCTGATGCCTTGAAATTTGGAACTGGATTTAAATTTTCCAAATAATTCCTTTCAGGGGCTTAGAAATATTACAGCAATAATTTACAATCACATGCAGTCACATTTGGGTCACAACAGCTATATCTGTTAGCTATGACTCCTTTACCTTCTCCTTGGTGCCAGCCTGCGTGCAGTCCGGCCTGGTGCGGATGGTGAAGGGGGATGCAAGCCTCAGCAGGATGCCCTGGAATGAAGGCTGCATCTTGGGTGAGACGATCTCAAAACAGTCCCTGAATGAGAGGCTCCGGTGGGGCTCGATGCGAGCCTGCCTCCTCAGCCCCTCTCCAAGCTGCAGTAGCTCCATGCGGGGCCCCAGGACCAGGTGGAAGGGGAAGGCACGGCAGAACGTGGCCAGGCCGATGCACAGGTCAGTGGGGTTGGTGGAGAGTGAGAGGGGGGCCCTCGTGGAGGTCACCGAGGGAGAATTTGGGAGGGAGGAAAGGGAAGGAGGAGATGTTTTCTGGATGAGGAAGGACAGGCAAATTGAGGGAGCAGAGGTTGGGGAAGGAGAGGGAGGGGTGGGGGAGGAGGAGGGGGAGGCGGTCAGGGTGTGGGTGGTGGCGTCACCGTCTGTGTGTTCTGCATCTTCATTGAGCGATAAGGGAGTTAGAGGTGGCGCCTCCTCCACCTCAACTTCTGAGTGGAAAATCCGCCTGGCAACAGCTCTGATCAGACCTGGCATAACCAATCCAACAACAGGAGCAGGGTTGAAACAATGAAGAAGTAACACCTTCCCTCTTCCCTCTCTTTCTCCTCTCTCTCCCACTACATCCACTCTTCTTCTGCCTTTCTCCTCCTCGTGAGGGTCCTTGCACTGGAAGGAGGGGCTCTCAGAGGAGGCACGGCGTCCCGTGGAGGTGCGAATGTGTTCCAAAATGGCGTCAAAGCCATTGAAGAAGTCCTGGAGGTTGCCGCCCACGGCCCGGAGCACTCGTTCATTCTCCTCAAAGCAGAGGCCGAAGAACTCTTCTCCAAAATGTTCTCGCAGCTCACAGAATGGTACTCCTAGGAGGGAGGAGATGTAAAACATGCACACCCTGATGTCAGTGACACAGAACTGCACACACAACCATACATCTACGCCCACACAAAACCATACATATGGGCATTTGCAATATGTGTGAGTAGGCATGTGACTACGGACATACAGAGAACTCAGAGTTTAGGTCTAGGTAACAAGCACTCACGGATATTTCACAAAATAACCACAACCTCACTAATCCAGTCACTTTCTGCTGCCTTTTAGATAAAACCTAATGTTACTTCTACTCCTTCTGCTGCATGAAATGTTTTGGCCTAGGCTTAAATTCACCAAAAATAATTTTAAGCACATCAGCCACAGAATACCAGTGTTCAAAGTAATTAAAGATCAAAGACTTGCTAAAATAATAAATATTGATAAGATAAAATAAGCATGTCGCATGCCTGCTGACTGTATAATAACTGAGTTAACAAAATTAGGATTAGAGGATTAGAGCAAAATTAAAATTAAATCTTAAAATATATAAAACCTGAATCCAAGCAGAAAAAAAAAATCCCAAAATGGGTAGAAATAAAATAGAAATTGGTGAGAGAACTACAGACAACACACAAAGTATTTCATGTCAGTTCAGACTACAACATTCAAAAATATCTTCTGTCACAAACAACTATTGTCAAAGTAACATTTACAGACAGATATACAGAAACATACAAAGACACTGATACACACACACACACACACACACAGATGCAACTCAAATTAACATAAACACACACACACATATCCGCACAAATGCCTCTGACACACACAAACACCCACAGAAGCTGACAGCTGGTCAGCCATGGCCGGAGTGTGGGCAGTTATTTGATGTGAAGGAGAAGCACAGAGCAGAACGATGATCAAACATCACACACACACACACACACACACACACACACACACACACACACACACACACACACACAACCTCACACACAAACACATACAGTATGTACATGCACATAAACATACATACACAAATGCAAACACACACACACACACAGATACACACTCTCACAGCAGATGTTGGCTGTCTGATCAGTCAACCCTGACACATTGCAATTAGAGTAGCTTGAACATGGCAGACTGGACAACACACACGTACATACACACGCACACACACACACACACACACACACACACACATACACACAGGTGAGGTTGAGTATTGACTGTACTGAGGAGCATAATGAAATTAAGAGTCTTGCCACGACTCAAAGAGAGAGACAAAGGGAAAGGGGAGATAGAAGAATACAAAGGGAAGGCGGAGAGGAGAAAGGGAGGAGGAAACAGAAGGGAGAAAGGAGGCAGAGAATGCTGAAAGAGAGGGGTGGATGAAAGAAAGGCAGACAAGACTAAGACATGAAAGAGAAAGAAGAGAGACTGAAAGACAAAAAAAAAGACAGACAGACAGACAGCGAGATAATGACAAGTGATAATGGCTCTGGACAACAGAAAGATAGAAGGAGATCTTAAACAGCACAGAGGGAGAACTAAGCTGTACTGAATGACTCACCATGGACGACACGTTTTTCAAGTTAGGCCATAGAGGCTGTAGAGGCCTAGGGAATGACTCACTATGTATGTGTGTTTGTGTGTCTGTGTGTGTGTGTGTGCTCTTTTGCATGTGTGTATAGGTGTATGTGTGAGTCTGCATGCTTGCTAAATCATAATATCTTCCTTTTTCATTAGAAGTATCTACAATGTGTTTAGAGGCCTAGCCTCTAGGGAGTGACACACTCTCTCTGTGTGTGTGTGTGTGTGTGTGTGTGTGTGTGTGTGTGTGTGTGTGTGTCTGAACCCTCTCTACTGAGCTATACTGATACTGAAGGACATGCAGAGGAGCAGAGAGAAAAGCGGTGTGTGCGTGTGTTGGCTTACAGTAAAAATAACACTCTACAGTGTAAGCACAATCAATCTTCAGCAAAAACATACAGTGAACACAGCCAGAAACAAAGGGATAAGCAATATTAATCTCTCTCTCTCTCTTTCTCTCTCAAACACACACAGAGGACATGTCCACATCTCCGTACACACACACACACACACACATAACCACATACACACATAGACAGATGCAACCACATACACACACATGCAGCCTCTCTCTCCCTGCCCCCCTCTTTCTTTCTGTTATAGACACACAGACATGGTAAGACATGGTAGATCAGACTCCTGTAAGTGCACTTTCATAGACAGTAAGCATAGTGTGAGATGCAGGCATCATCAATCAAACTCTGATAAGTACACATTCTTGACCTGTAAGCAGAGACTGGGAAGGCATCATTAATCAGCAGGGGGAGCACCATCATTCACAGCCAAAGTTACACAGAGTATATAGGAATAAGATCGCAGAGACAGAAGAGTTTTGACATAATGGTCCTATGTTATGTTATGTTATGTTATGTTGACATCCTGGTCATAAATAGCCAAGGATAGCCCATCTCAGGTAGCGATATGGCTAGAGAGGGACAGACAGCCAACAGTCAACCTAAGAGGAAATAATATATGAAGGGTTTGATTCCAAAGCATTATATATCCATTTTGAATCAATATTTCAAAAACACAAATCATTCTATCCACAAAAGCATATTACTGTTTTGTACACAGAGGTCTTAAGATGATTCATAACTTCAATAGTAACCGATAATGTGCTTTAGTTTCATGCCAGCAATCATCAAGTGTAGGCGTAGATTTTTTCAAATGGTGGGTATCTCCAAAATTAAAGACTTTCATTCCAAAATGTTTTTTTCCCTTCAAGTTAGACAGGTCAGTCCAGATTTATGAACTCTGTGCTGCCCTGGGTTAAATATCACAGTGTGAAAAAGGGTGCTACATTGGCCTTGGGTCAACTCCTAACCTTGTCTAATATCATCAACAGCATATCTCTTCGCTTCAGTGCTCAATTGGAGTTTGTCATTTTAGAGACTTACTTCCTAAGGTTAAAATTGAGATGTTATGTGAAAAGAATTCATGTTTTTTTCAGTTGTCAGCCTAGATCATCCCTAACCAATCACAGTGGCAAAGCATTTGACGTGAAATGTAAACAGACTAAGACTGTGGATTTCAGCCCCTAGTCTCAAACCAATCTCTCAACCACTCAACACTTCATCAAGTGGTCACTTTGTGTCACTGTTTGAAAGTGTTGGTCACTGTTGATCACTCACTGTGTTTGTGGTTTGGTTCATTTGAGATGTGAGAAAATGAACTTGAAGATTTGTAACAGTCAATTGGCAGCATTCAAAACCCACACTTACTAAAAACTTTACACTCTACACTGTGAGTGACACAGTGTGATTAGTCCTACGTCATCCTATATTTTTGTCCAGCCACAAATAATTTAAAGTCGATTTGTAGCTTCCATTCCAATAAGAATTTCCATCTTCCAGTCTCATCAGAAGGCTAGACACTTGCACAATCTGACCACTTCAGAGGAAAGTTGAGCCAGACCCAGCAGCCATGTTGGATTTTGAAAACATGGGCATCGCAAACGAAATTGGGCAGGTAGGTAGCTGGATCCAGGCAACTTTTAGACTCACACTAAGGATAGCTGTGGGCAAAACTGTTCATTGTGGGCGTGAGAGAAAAATTACAAGTAAAAATAGATTTACATACACACACACACACACACACACACACACACTGTACTACTGACCCAGTATGGTGGCCATGTATTGTAGAATTTCTGAGATGTCCTCTTCTGAACCAGAATTTTCTAGAAACGGACACTTCTCCTCTCTCCTTTCTCTACGCCTCTGCTCACTGCCATCTTCTTGGCACCTGTGAAAGACACACACCCCACACACACACACACACACACACACACACATACAAATCCATGTACACACATGCATGTGTGGGCACACACACAGACATAGGATTAGCCAAGGGATGAGCTAGTAAGTGGATGAACCTCCACCTCATCCCCGTAAGGTGCAACATGGAGCATTTTAGGTGCTCTTTTGTGCCAACAACCATCAGACTTAACAATACCATAAAATTACTCCAAACAGCTTGTGCAACACAATCCAAGTGTTCTGAAACCAAATGATCACACTTACAAAAGACAAGTACAAAGTACAAAAGACCTATATTTACACCAGTATATACATCAGCGAGCTGGAGTAATTTTATGGTTATTTTTTCCCTTTAGAACTCCAAAGAACCAATCTTCAGTAGCTTCAATAGTTTGTTTTAGAGAAAGCTGACATGGAGCTGTGCTAGCTAACTTGCTGTGTTATGTGGACATACAGACTTCAGTGTTTCGACTGACATGAGAGTGAGGAGACAAAATGACAAAAATTTGGGTGAACTATTTGTTTAACTTTAAATTAGGATCAAGTGAGCAAGCCATTTGTACTTCTTACACATAAGCAAACATGCTAAACACACAGATCCTGTGTCAAACAGATGAGAGTATGAACCCTTGGAATGCTCACCAATCGTTGTTCATCTAGTCAAAATACACCCACACAAAAAGACACACACAAACCATAGTGCTACAGAATTACTATTCTGAAGGCCACAGTAAAACACCTCCACCCCAGAACAGAACGTGCAAAAACAAAGTGTCAAAACAAGATTGGAAGTTCCCCCAAAGTGAAGGAGGGGGCAGTTACTAAGTACCTAAATCGAGAAGAGGGTGAGCATGAGGACAAAAGGAAAAGCAGGGGAGAGAGAGAGAGAGAGAGAGAAAGAGCAACAGAGAGAAAAACAGAGCGAAAATAGTTACAATCCAATGTCCATAATTGTATACAGTATGCACTGTAAGCCTCATGGACAGTGTTAGCACGTGTTGTCCTTGGCTGAACCCTCTCTACCGAGCTCCAATGTACTGATACTGAAGGACGCCCAGATAGGGGCAGAGAGAAGAGGTGCGTGTGTGTGCATGTGTGTGTGTGTGTGTGTGTGTGTGTGTGTGTGTGTGTGTGTGTGTGTGTGTGTGTGTGTGTGCGTGTGAGAGAGAGAGAGGCAGGGAGAGAGAGAGAGATGGAAGAGAGGAAAGAGAGAGAGGAGGCACAGAGATGGAGAGATGGAGAGAGAGGGGCAGAGAGAGGAGATATGTGTGTGAGATAGAGAGACAGAGCTGGATAGAGAAATATAGGGGGGGAAAGGGAGAGAAAATGAGTGAGAGGAAGAGCAAGAAAAGAGAGCAGGCAGACAGATAGACAGCAGGGGACAGAGAGAGGAGCTGAGGATAGAGACTGATGAAAGAGAATGAGAGTCAAAGACGAAGCGAGAGAGAGAATGATCATGCTTATTCTTACTTTTTACTCTGTTGTTATTGCCCTTGGGAATGTGCTTTGGTAATACTGTACTTGTCTATGGTCATGACAGTAAAGCCATCATTGAATTGAACTGAGGGAGACAGAGAAACAGAGACAGAAAGACATTCTTACCTGATCTCTTGTTGTCTGTAGAATTCTAATGTTCTCTGTAGAGCCTCCTTAACAGTCTGTGTCTGAAATAAAAAAAGATTAAAATAAAAGACTTGTATACATTTTTCTGTGTGCATGCATTTGTGCATGCATGTGTGGATTTGTGTGTGTGCAAAAGGCAAACATGTAGAAAAAAATAGCAGATGGATAGATATTCTTTGCCTTATTCAACTGCAGTTCTGCAAAATATGAACTGATAGTTGGATTAGGGATATTTCAATCTATTGAAGTTGTATTCACATTTCAGAGTGCTTTGCTTTAGCTGAGGAGAGTCATTATCACTGCTGAAATGGATTCAAACTGCAGTGCAATGAGCAGTGTAGCCAAACAATATCAACAAAGACCACTAACTTTGAAAAGATAGAGCTCTAATCAGAACAAAACTAACCTCCTCACTACTAACTCTGAGTTAATGCATTTTAAGCCGAGCTCAAAGGCTTGTTTGTGCCTGCTGTGCTTGCATTTGACAAGCAGTCAATAATTTGGTTTGCCTAGGATTTAGTCATTCCACCAAAGTGTGTCATAGGATCAGTTTCAAAACAAAAACGCTTTATTCCAAGTGCAATTCCTCTCTAAACCCATTTTCAAGGGTTAAATGTTTTTGGGCAGCCTAGAAACTCTTTGAGGACGTGTTATAATTCAGTTGTTGCAATGTGGGGCCAAATGATCATAAAATTCTGAACTAAAAACACTGATAAGATTATTGTGGCTACCTGTGTCAGATTTAGGTTTCCACTTAAATTTTCCCTTAACTCGCACATAAGAAGCTGTGAATCAGAAACCAACTTCATTATTTTTATCCTTTTCACATAATAACAAGAAAAGATTTCATAATAGCGACAACACATTAAAAAGATATTAAAAAAGCTGTAATTAGATCACATTATTACAAAACTGGCTTTTTTTTTTCAAGATGAATGCAATATACTCCTGTATTGTCTGTCTGTGTGCATGCAGTGTATTTTGCATTTGTGACAGCCTAAGCCAAAGAGGGCGGGTCCAATGTGATTATCTGTACTACGGCCCAAATGCAAGGCTGCAGTGACAATACTAGAACACAGTGTGCCAGCTGGAGAGGTCACTGTAAGGCCGCCGCCCACTACTGAGGGACACAGGAGTGTGTGTGTGTGTGTGTGTCTATGTCTGGGGGGGGGGGGGGGGGGGGAGAGAGAGAGAGAGAGAGTAAATGTGTGAGTCGGGGGGTTGTAGAGTTAAAAAGTGAGTCAGTGAGAAAATGAGAGTGAGAGTGTGTTTGCAGACGAGACAAGAGAGAACAAATCTGTATATGTGTCATTTTGTAAGAGCAGGTGTTGTTTCAAATGGTGAATATCTCATTTTGGAATGTAAGTCCTTCTACTCTGTTAAATAAGGATTACACATGTCATATTGGAGCTAACCAGCACAAAATATGACAAATGCCTCTCTTGACAGTGCTGACTTGTTTTTCTTTTCCCTGTGTTTATGTCCATGTTCTCAACAGCACTGACAGCTTAACATATTGTAGCATTAAGAGCCATTTGAAACAACAGCTGCTCTTACAAAAATATTTAAACTTTTACCAAAAGAGAGCCACACTTCAAATTAGCAACAACAGGATCAAGATGGGCATTTAATACAAGCATCTGTTTAGCCCTGCTAGCTAAAAAAAAAAAAACAGGTACCTAGCGGACATTATTTCACAGGAAAGTTGTGAGAAAAACATGCACCTCTCTATTCTCCAATTATGTGTGTGTGTGTGTGTGTGTGTGTGTGTGTGTGTGTAGGAAACAGAGATTGCGTGTTTTCTCATGACATTTTCCTCTTACTGTGTCCTTGATTCAGCTACTCATTCACTACAGAGCATAAACATGATAGATGTATGCACACACAGACACACACATACACACACACACACACATAAAACTCTACAACACACTAAACACACAGGCACAACCTGTTATCAGGTTTCACATCGGGCAACAGCCAGGCAAACAAAGTCATAGGCACACACACACACACACACATACACACAGTACACATACAGTACATCATCATTAGTCTGCATTGTTGCAGTCAATGACATGTTTACTCTACACACATCTCAATACCCCATGACACATTAATCACACAGATACACAGACACATACACAGACGCAAACACACACACATGCACAAACACGGGTAGATGGTAGGATTTGGTAAATAGCTAGTAAACCAATCGAGGATCAGCTGATTCTGTGGATAAGTTCTTAAAACACACACACACTGAGGGGAGGGGATTTGATTAGGACAACAGAAAGTAGTAAAACGAAAATATGGTAATACATGGAATGGTGTGAATTGGATAATAATATAAGAATGATTATCATGATAATAATATGAAGAATGAGAACATGGTGGAAAACAAGAGTCTTCACAAAACTTAAATCCTGACAAATTACATCCGTTGTTCTTTACTCAAAGGATAGGGATGTAAACTCTCTCACACTCTCTCTCTTTTTCTCTCTCTCTCTCTCTCTCTCAGACACACACACCCTCCTCTCCTTTCCTCTCCTCCTTCATCTCTCCTCTCTTCCTCTAGTACCCCCTCTCTTCTTTGTCCAAACCACTCTGTCTCTTTTGTTTGCTCAGTTTCTTTACCTTGGGAGGAGAGTCTCACCAACACTCACTCCATTCCTCCTGCTCTATTGCTGTCTCGTTGTCGTTGCCTGTTGTTTGCCTGTGTCGTTCAGTCTTTCTCTCTTCTCTATGCCAGTCTGCCTTTCTCTCTGTCTGTCTGTGTGACTATTTCTCTCTCACACAGAAACAAATACACACACACACACAGACGGTGCAGTGGACCAGTGTTAGCATGGTCCTCCTTTCCTCCCTCTATTGCATCTTCCTCCGAATCTCCTTTAGCATGAACTGACTTTACGGGGTTGCTCCTACAGTCACAGAGCAGCGACGGTTCACTTCAGAAGTAAAGCTGCCACCACTACTAGAGAAAATAGAGCCTTATTTGCCAGATGAGACCCCATAAAATAAATCATGAGACGCATCTGGCCTCCCTGTCAGATAAGAGGATAGGAATGAGGCAGGCCCGAAAGGAAACCCTTTTGTTACAACCTGCTTTGTGCTCTATAGCTGCCCATTTAATTAAAAGACAAAAGGACATTATGAGTGCTGGATTTTCTTTCTTCATATACAACCTGCTTTGGACCATGATCTTTGAGGTTGTTTCTGAGCAAAGCAAATTAGCATCCATATTTAAAATAAGAACATTCAAGTTATGTCTTTGTTATAGACTGAGTGACTGATGAGAGTGACTGGTTCCTCACCAGCCCATTGTCTGTGTACGTCAATACAGTACTGACTGCATTCAAAAGAGTCTAACAATCAAATTGTGACTATTGCGTTTTAAAATCAATGGTCTGGAAGCATGATAGTTTCATACTAATCAATATGTTTATCTGATTAGCACAGTGCTAGTTACAAGCTTGTGGGAGTGTATGGGTGAATAATGCAATATTGTTTTTCATGCTAATGCTGTTATATACACTAGTTTTTATTTAGCTAATTTGTAGTTATGGTTAAAGCAAAACAAAAGAATTAAAGTTTTATTTCAAGCAAAACGATACCTTAATTTGATGGAGTTAAAGTAAAAATTCTTGAAGAGATGAAGTAGGGGTAAGAAAAATAGTATATGTACATTGTATCAGATAGCATAGCTTATATGTACTTGTCATCCTCTCCTTGAGGACTCTATACCATGTCATAGTTACGTTCCAAACTCAAATGACATGAACTGGATACAAGCATGATATTTATCCTCTGCACACAAGCCAACCACGGCTGTCCACCATGGATAATCAAAAGATTTCTTCCTCAAGTTATGTCTTGCTGTAATTGCTTCTACATGAAAGGATTTAGACAGTTTTCAAAATCCTGTGAAAAGGTATGGCTGAGCATTATTATGTTCTTTTACAGAGGCTTGGAAAATATTTTAAGTTTATCAAATTGATTAACTTTTATGAATGCAGCATCCAGTTGTAAAAGACTGTGGGCAATTCACCTGCTGCTGAGTTATGTTGCGTTGTGACAAACGGATCAGAAAAAATTTACACACTACACAGGGCCAGACCCCTCAGTAGCCACACCCAATAAAATTAGACTTTAATTTTTTTTTTTTTAATTTACTGACTTATTCTACCGGGACTCTTAGTAGTGAACAGTTTGGCGCATGTGTCCTCATATCAACTGGGACAAACAGAATGTAGACAATTACATGTTTATTTGCAGACAGATCACATCAATTCATGACATTAGCGTGGCACAAGTAATGTTAGCTAAAACAGTAGTAGCTTAGCTTACACAATGAGAGTTGCTGGGTTATAGTATATGAATGGCCCAGGTGCCGGGTCTGCTGGTTTTGATGCTGCTCTTTTTGTTGGATTATCTTTTAATGTGGTGGAATTATTGAGCCTGTGATGGAACAGACAACAGGCACTTATACTGAAGTTAGCTCATGCGCAGTTCAACACAGACCTTAGAAAAAGAAGAGAAAAGTCCTGGCCAATCCATAAAACCTATTTCTAGAAGCTTGCCCCAGAAGTGGCAAGAGATACAGGGTGAGATACAGGGTGAGATACAGGGTGGTGACAGTGGACGAGCAATCTCAGCAGGTAATCACAAGTCATACACCTAAATCAGCCAGCGTGTGAACACACACAGCATACTGATCGGATTGAATATTTACCAAAATGCAAAGTAGAGCTACTCCCGAATAAAAGTGTTGTCATGAAAGGGGTGACCACATGTTTCAAGTTGTAATTAAGGTCTGTTCTGGTCTCTTCTGGCTTGCATGGCTAGACAAATTTTGACTTAGTATATAAAGAAGTAAATAGGCAATGTTTAGAGTTGATGCTTTAAGTTAAGATGTGCAATCAGTACTTGAAGTAAAACAAAACACATGCTCTCTCACACACGCACCGCCTTTCATATTTGTGGCCTACACTCTGGGCCCTTTGAGCAGCGTCATGGGTCACTAAGCTAATGGCTGCCTCCCGTGTGTATACATGAGAGAGAAAGAGGGGAGACAAAGAATGAATGTTTGCGCACGTGTGAGTGTGTGTATCTTTGTGTGCATGTGTGTGTGTGTGTGTGTGTGTTGTTGCTTCTGGGTCAGTGTGGTCAGTGTGAAGATGACCAGTGAGAGCATGCTCTGTTCTCTCTGTCACGGTCCACTGCAGTCAATAACAGACACTGTTGCTGCACGCAGCCACTGTGTGTGTGTGTGTGTGTGAGGTGAGAAAGAGAGCAAAAAGACGATAAAGTGTGTGTGTGTGAGGTGAGAAAGAGAGAAAGAAAGCAAAAAGATGATAAATAGTGTGTGAGATGAGAAAGAGAAAAAAGATGATAGTGTGAGTGAGTGAGTGAGTGAGTGAGTGAGTGAGTATATGCCTACATGTGGGGTTGCATAAACCTCTGGTAAAATTATCTGTTGCACCTCTGATGTTAATGCCTTTAGAATGTGGACAGATATCAACAGTTTACATGCGTGTGTGACTGCCTTCATGAGTACGTGTGTCGCTGTAGGTCTTTTGCAGAAGGAGCTTGAGCTGTCCTATCACGATATAGCCTGTGTTGCATGAACACACACACACATATGCACACACTAAAGACATAGAAAGAATAACCTTGGACATTTTCTCTTTTTCTGTCCCTGTGACCGAAGCATATCACCATAATGACCCTTACAAGGCCTCATTGATGCACATAATTGCCTATTACAGGCACGCAAACACCAAGTTACATGCAGACACACACACACACACACACACACACACACACACACACACACAGACACACACACACACAGTTCCATAGTGACACACATGGAAACACATAGAGCTCCACAATGTCACACACAAGCAAATGCCTAAATGTCATCATCAGCACCATCAAGTGTTTTACAATCTGGTCTTCCCTGTGTCCTATTTGTTTCACAGATCTATAAAAAAATCAGGACCAGTGTAAGCTGCAGCTGAGGGCTAAGGTTAACTCTCACCTGTCCTCCCCAGTAAGGGTTATACACTCATGCACACCACAGAATTTAAAATTGGCTTTAAGATAGCATATGGTCTCGTGGTTCTCAACTGGCTTGGAGGAGCGTAGGGGACTCTGGGCATGGGGTTGAGCTCAGCTGTGCCTTCACAGCAGAAAATGTTGCTGAGGAAATTCATTCATTACAATTCAACTTGATATGGTCAAAATCAAATGCATTTGAAAATATGTCCTGAACCTATTTCAATTGCTCAAAGTTTCATCATGTAAGGTTTTGTGTGAGTTTTTCTTGCAGTCGATCGTTTTCAGTGATTTTGTTATTATACTCATGGCGACCTTACACCAAACGACTTTTCAAGCGATTTCACTGTCGCAGACAAATTTCCAATGTCGGAATAAAATCATGAGAGTTTTGCTGGAGTTGTTGTGCGCTCCCGTCATCTCGATTGTTTGGTGTAAAGTGGTCAGAAAACTCAGTCCGAACTGTCAGTCTTTTTCTCATCTTGACGTTCCGATAAAATCAAACATGTTTAATATTATCGGAAGACTTTAGTCTTGGCTCATTCAAATAGTGAAGTTCAATGACGTGAACATTGTCAACAACCAATAGTTGTGCTCTCTCCGAAGGGAAAAAAGTGGACAGAAATTGCTGTAGCCCTCGAACTCCCCGGTGAGTATGCTATATGCTATAGCTAGCTAGCTAACCACTGTCCCGAATGGGGCTACTTGCAAGCTAACGTTAGCTACTGTAATGTTTGCTATTAGCCTACGAGCTAACCGTACGTTTCAGTTGAAGATTGCTTGCTTCAATCATATAAATCTGGCTGCAGTGCTCCCTCTCTCCCTTTCTCTCATACATACGTGTGTGTGTGTGTGTGTGTGTGTGTGTGTGTGTGTGTATGTAGGAGGGGGATTTGTAGAGGTGTTCACAAGTTGGAAAACTCTGAATAGTAGGGGCAGCCCTTTTCAAAGTCTTCTAGTGTATGGTAGGCAGTCTTTGCAAAATCCTATAGTCTGTGACTAAAAACTCAGTGACTTATGACACATTGTCTTTAGATGTGAGCTGGATGTGAGAGGGTGTCAGTCTTTAGTCTTTTAAAAGTCTTTTCAAAGTCTTTTCAAAGTCTTTTCAAAGTCTTCTAGTGTATGGTAGGCATAAGGTGTGCCTGGGCGACAAAAATACTGACAATCATTGCTCTACTACATCAAATTACTGCATTTCTCTCAGCAATAGGGCCACAGGGTCTTAGCATCTTAGCATTTTGACTTCAGGATGCAATTTGGAGAGATGTATTCCCAAAATGCCTTGGGACCTCGTCTAATGAAAACAAATCTGCAGGTGCTTTTGTCAAGTGGGGATCCAACAAAAACAGGCCCGCAACCCATATTGGGTCCAAACTCTTGGTTTAAGAAACAATGATCAGGAAACAAAACCCATCTATCTATCTATCTATCTATCTATCTATCTATCTATCTATCTATCTATCTTATTTTCAATTGATCACTGAATCTAGGAAGCCAACTATTTAGATACAGTGCCATCTATCTAGTTATCCATGTATCTCAAAATTCAAGAAGATCTATCTACATGGGGGTGGACAAAATATGGAGACGCCCAACGTTATATGAGTATCAAGTACCAAATAAGGAGTAGGACTGCCTTTCGCTTTCAGGACCACAAGAATCTTCTAAGAATTTAAGAAGCGTCACTTTGCAATCCAGAACTTCCTATAAAGGTTCAGTGTTTAGACCTCGTGATTGGACAGGCAGAAGGGATTTGACCTAATCTTGAATTTCTTCAGCAGTGTGTATGCAGGCATTATCATCTTGGAATATGGAAACATGTTGAGGGAGCAGTGTTTGCTCCCTAGGGTGCACCTGGTCCCGTAAAATGGCTTCATTCCTTGGTCATTATATGACCATGCAGAGCAATCACCAGGCCTAATGACTCTCACAAGATGGCTGCCCATACCAATACGGAACCACTGCTGTTGACAACAGACACTGTGGGTTGAAGGCATCCTTTGGCTTTTTCCAAATGAAAACCCATCTGGATGTAGGAAAAGGGGTGAAAGATGACTCATCGCACCATAGTACTTTTTTCATAGTTCAAGGGGTCCAAGTTTTCTGCTCCTTACACCAGGTTGGGCATTTCTGTGTGTTGACCCTGGTGCAAGTGGTTTCTGAAGGCAGCCCTGCTGCAAACACCAGCTTCATGAAGCTCACAACGGAAAGGTTTTGATAAGACTGTGCCACAGAGGTCATAATTCTGTGGTATTTTTTGAGGCTGTAGTTTAATTCTGTCTATCCCTGTTGGTGAACTTTGACTTGCGATCACTGTTCCTATTTGTCAATGCAGGCATACTGTATGTTTGCATGATTTTCAAGACTGTTCACGTTGACACATTAAAGCTGCACTAGACATGATTTTTATGTAAAAGTACACCCATCTTATTAGCCTAAATCACAAAATGGGGTTGCAGTAGAAAGGCACATCCCATCACCTAATTGTGAAGCTGCAGATTCAGTGTTCTTCTCTGGCCACAGGAGGTGACAATACTTAAACTGTATAATAAACAGCAGCGAGCAACCCCTCCTTCAAGACAAGGCTGGACTCACCTACGTTAGAGCTTCTGTATCACATGTCTCTTTGGTATCCTTTGGTATAAAGCAGTCACAGGCTGGCTGGGTTGGTAAATATGAGCTTGCAGTGTGCAGTTTACTGACTTCACATTACATGATTTCTGGGCACAGTTACCTTTTGCAGCAATTTGGAGCCACCAATGTGCAAATTTTGCCATTTTGCACCTGCAATTCAGGAATAGACTATTTGCCCTCTTTGGAAATCTGTTAGCTGCTTCATTACATATAAAAACTCATGTACACTCACAAGTGATGATTGTCAGACCTCTTTTACAGTTGACACATACTGTTAATTGGCATTCAAGTTAATATGACTCGCCTGTGTAGTTGTCTTTGTAATTATGATTTAGTTACTTCAAATTTAAAGTCCTTTTTCACGTGTTTCTCTTGTTTTGTCCACCCCTTGTATATCTGTCTGTCTGTCTGTCTCTTTATCTAATTTTCAACAGACTGCACAACAGGGGCCACAACAGAGGAGATGCAACGGTAAAACAAGCTGATGTACCATCACAAAGGCCCGTGGTATGGCAAATGCCCTAAACACACGCCATCTGTCACAATTGTGCTCTGTTCTAATAGCTGCTTTATTACATTATAGCCTGTAATACAACTGAGACACAGATAGAACCGAGACACACAGACACAGAAACAGGCTCACATCCTTACATATACACAAACAGGGCATGGGCATCTCCCTCTCTCTCCCCCACCAACAGCATATTTATTATATAATCTGCCAGATGATTCAGGCTATCAGAGGTGAAGGATGAAAAGAGATAAAAAAAAAAAAAACTGCACAGCACAAGCATAATACCCTTTACGAAAAAAAAACTATAGTAATCCTATTGTAAATTTTTGAATATTGCAGTAACACTATACACTATATAGGCTATAATATCCTATAGAAATAGTATGGGGATATTATAGTGATAGTATAGGAGATTGAAAAAGATCAAAGTAGATCATTATTGAGTACCACAGGCACACTTGAAGTCCCTACAGGAACATTATAGTGGAGATAATAAATAGGCCTGTATGATAAGGTCACTCACTATAAACTCTATTGCGCACGACAGACACACTACAAGTCCCTATAGGAATATTATAGTGTTTTTTCGTGAGGGTATCGTCAAGCCATTCGTCAGACCGTACCGTGGGTGAGGTCAGCCTCCTCAAACTCTCCCCCAGCGAGTCGAGGTTGACCCGTCTCCTCCTGGTCGCCCTCTTGTTGGGTCCCCCGGGTCCTTGGTCCTCGGCCACCGGGCACGCCGGCCTGTCCGCGGGGCTCCGGCCGTTCCAGAGGACCGCTCTGTGGGAGGAGGGAAAGGAGGCGAAGGGGCAGCCGCGGCTCTCCTCCAGCGGCTCCCCTCCGCCGTCCCCTACGTCTCCCCCGGGGCTTTCGAGCCCGCAGTCCGAGCCCACCGAGCTGCTGAACGACTCGGAGGAGATCTTGCGCGACGACGAGGACATGGTGCTGGTGGTGAAGAGGAGGAAGAGGAGGAGGGTGGTGATGGTGGTGGTGGTGGTGAGGATGAAGGTGATGGTGATGATGCTAAAGCCGGTTCCGTCCCACGTCCACGTCTATGTCGGGGATTCATCAGATAGTGGGGGGCCCCGAGGGTGAGAGGCTTGGAGGAGGGGTGGGGAGGTGGGGTGAGGTCTGTCTCTGTATCTATCTATGTATGCATATGAGATGTGTGAGAGCGCGCGCGCGTGTGTGTGCGTGAGAGAGAGAGAGAATCCAATGTCTGTCTGTGTGTCTATGTGTGCATATGAGGTGTGTGTGTGTGTGTGTGTGTGTGTGTGTGTGTTACAGAGAGAGAGTGAGAGAGAGAGAGAGAGAGAGACTACCAGGGGAACGGGAGAGCGAGAGCACTAACGGCACGCGAACATTTATGCAAGGGGGTTATCCTCCTAAAAACCGTCCTCTCTCCCCCCAAAAAACAAATCCACCAGCTCCCTGTGAAGCCAGGGAGGACTATAAATCAAAATAAAAATTAAAAGACATCCCCAGAGACAGTTGTTTACCGTTACATATGGTGGAACGTTGATCCCAGCTCGAATAATTTCAAAAGAGACACCAACGGTTAGCTTAACTGACAAAATACATAGGCTAACTGAAAATTGACGAAGGTAGCAAAACGGAAAACATGTTAGTCTGCGACGTAAATCCAATATGATTAATTATTCCACTCATAGACGGTCTTTTTTTTTTTTTTTTTTTTACATTTTTGGAGGATTTAGCGTCTCCTCCTTTCCTCCCCACTTTGCCGGAGAGAAATCCCCAAAGTCACATCAGATGTGCCCGGTCCCCGCTCCTCCGTCCCTTCTCCTCCTCGTCCTCTCCTCCTCCTCTGCGACAGCGGTTCTCCTCTCTGTCAGCCAACTACTCATCTTCTCATCATTCCTCCATCATTCATTCCTTCATCATTGCTCCGCTTTTTCTCTCGTCTCTTTTTGTCATCCCCCTGAGTGCGGGTAAAAAAAAAGGTGCTGGTAAAGCCAGGTGCGAAGCGGGCGGCGCGAGATAGGAGAAGCGAGAGAGCGCGAGTTCAGCGAGCAGCTGCACGCGCCGCCGGTGATGTTCCGTGCAAATCAGTTCTGTCCGCTGAGCTGGCGCTGTGGTGTGCGCATCACCTCTCTGTTCGGCTTTCTAGGCTACTTGGACAAACCATGACCAATCAGAGGGGATATACAGATACACACACACACACTCAGAGAGAGAGAGAGAGAGAGAGAGAGAGAGAGAGAGAGAGACTCAGTAAACTATTCACCTATCATGGCGCATACAATCTACAATCACCCACAGGAACGAAATTTCACCATTCAACATGGATGTCAGGTTTGTACCACACATGATACAAAATACACCAATAATCTATAGTAGAAGCTGTTTTGGTGAGTATTCCTCTTTATTGCTGCATATAGTGTCATTCACAGGTCTCTACTGACTGTTTACCCTCCGGTTCCATTAACACAGACATCTTGGCAGGCAACCAACAGGTGATTGTTGGATCAATTAGGCTAAATAACCAGAAACTCCAATCAAACATCTGATTGTAATAAAATGACAGTCACGGCCAATAAGCCAAGTTCATGGCAATGTGCCAAACGCATTCAACATCACGATGATACAAGGAGAACTATGGCTCCATAGACAGAAAACGGAGCTGGAGGTGGCGGCACATGCTTGTTGCCTCCTATAATCTGGGTCAGTCAGAGAGAACAGTATGATGCTCATCACCGCTGTGACCTTGACCTTGATTACTGAGCATGTCTGTTCATTAAGGGCCCCTGAGGGACAGTGAGGGACAAGTAGACAGGCACTAAAATAGACACATAGCGTCCACACACACACACACACACACGCCACGTTGTAATTTCCTGGAGGTGCCTACTAATTCATTTGACTTTCTGGAGCAGCATGACCCTAATCGACTGCAGAGAATTTTGCTCCATCTCCCTCACACACTTAGACACTCCAAAACTCTCTCTCATACACACACACACACACACAGTCTCTTTCTCTCACACACAGGCTGCACCTAACCACTTTCTGACACACCTTCTCTAACACACACACACACACAGTCACCGTCTCTGTTTCTCTTTCCTTATCTGGTCGCTTGCCCTTAGCAATCGGTCTGCCATCCATCAGTAATAATGCGGGCATTTAATAAAGCCGACACCACAATGGAATAAATAATGTTCCAGAGAAGATAAGCTCACTAGCTGAGGGGAAGCCTGGAGCTGGCAGCCAGCCATCCACTGCTGGGCGCAGACAGGGCAATAGCTCAGTAACTGCACTATCATGGAATTAGAATGGATAGAAAGGGCACCTCTTGGTATATCATGGTAATCTACTCTGGTAGCTACATCTAACATGGACTGCATCAAACTTTAATAACATTGTCATGGAAATAAGTACTGAGCAGTCCAACTATCTGGGTCTCAGTGGGTATGCATTGCTCTGTAGGATTAGACTGGATAGATAGATAGATCATGGTAACCTTCAGAGCACTTAACATGTTTGCCCACAGATTTTTGATGGCGTTATAATGGATACAATGAGTATTGTTTCTTATGTGGATGGTGCGTGACAAACTTTCACCATGGTAAGACATCATCTTTCCGAATCTCATGCCCTGTACCAACACTTTCTTCATGACCACACTGTCAAGCATTGAATGGTAGCTTTGACCTCTTAAAAATATTAATTTGAATGCAAATCATCAATTCTATGTGCGCAAATCATCACCTGCCCTGGATGGTTTTAAATTAAAGTAAAATTAAAGTATTAAATTATCCATGAAAAGATCACAATAAATCAGACCCATTTTGAGTCACGATCCAAAGGAACACCGGTTTATTTTAGGCATGTTGAATTATTAATATAAAATACTTTTTAAAATATCATGCAATACATTTTACAGTAGTGCAATAAATAGACCTAGAAAAAAAACGTAAGTAAATGAGAAGTGGCTGTTAAGAGGGAGGAAATGACTGAAGTGTTTTACAGATCTGACTATTTACAAGGAGTCTAAAAGGCTGGGGATCTCCTGGAGAGAACACACACATGCACACAGATAAATGCAGCCACACACAAAGACATAACATTTCAGATAAATGCATGCAAAACTGGGACAAAACCATATATAGACAGAACCATACAGAAATACTCACTCTCTCTCTCCCTGTCTCTTTCTTTCTCTCTCTCTCTGCAGAGTTTAAGCCAGCCACAATTGAATTATGTGTAGTTCTGGAATGCACAGAGATAAGACAAGGTTCAGCCCGAAGACACACACCACTGAGTCATAACCAGGTGCCTTCCACCACAGAGATAAGTAGACAGACATACAGACACACACAAACACAAATCACTGAGTCGAACATTCATCCAAGCGCTTGCTACACACACTCACACACACAGAATGAAAGCTATTTACTGTTCACTAGAAGTTATGTTCTATCGGCTCTCTGTGTGTGTGTGTGTGTGTGGCAGGCACTTGTCGGTTAGCAAGCACAGGGGCAAGGCAGAGGATCTTGATTCTGTGATACAAAGGACATTGTGCATTATTACCACAGCTTAGTGTCAAATTAATGTCTACTGTCTGCTAATGACAGAGTGACTGTGTATGCGTGTACATATGAAAGAGAACGTGAAGGAAGGAGAAAGAGAACGAATGAAAGAACCTGATCAAGAGAGAAATAGACACAGTGTGAACGTGTGAGACAGAAGGGTATAAGGAATGAAAAATGAAACGGCATGAAAGAGAGAGATAGCGAGCGATCGCAATAACACCAGAGAGGGTGTGTGTGTGTGTGTGTGTGTGTGTGTGTGAGAGCCGGCGAGGGGGACGAAGAAATGTCAGTCTCGGTCATAAATCGTCCCCCCGGCCCATCTAATTGGCCATAACCATACATCACTCTACGCCACTCTGCTGCTATTAAACATGAACCTGGGCCTCTCAGTCACTCACACAGTATAAATAACCTACTGTAACATCCCAAGGGGATGGGCGGCAAGTCTCCAGAGGGCCCGCAAACAGGCCTGAAGAGTAGCAAATTGTGGGATGTTGTGGGTTTACATAAAAAATCTGATTACACATCCTGCTGAAGTTGCTGAAAAATCATCAGACTGTAATCTGATTGTTGGATATCCCAAAAACATGTTGGCAGAAAATACATTGATTGTGATGGATTGTGAGACTTTGGACACATTTTACCCATCGTAGAGTGATGGTTGATAGTGGCAGTAGATAAATGAAATTACTGCTGTGATTTATCATGCAACTGGCTCACTCATACATATATAAATGATAAATAATCCACAGTCCAATGCTGAGCCGCAGAGCCAGCGATACAGTTTTCAATGGCAGTCATGTTAGTTCCACAGCAAGGCCACCTGATCTTTGAAAATGAGAGATCTCAACAAGGTGATATTATAATAATAATAACAATGTAGTGCTTTATTGATCTCCATAGGGAAATTGTCTCATCTCCTGCCCCCCTCCACAGCGAGGTCAGAGGTCAGGCTCGGCTTGAACCCAGGTTCTGCAACTGATGGACAGCCTCCCTACTCTCTTCATCTCCATTCTGCCCCTCAGAAAAAATAACTTTTAGCTGACACTCTTATTCAGTTATTTAGAATAAATTAAAGCTGTAGAACGTCAGTACTCATATATCAACATAAATGAAAGAAGCCCAGTGATAAAAAGTGTGCAAGAAAATAAATAGGCTAAATAGTCAACAATACAATCTTAGGGATTATAAAACAGAAATCAATGAAAAGCAGAAAGGGGCAGAGAGTAATGAAATAGTGCTGAGAGAGATAGTTAATAGGGGCTGTAGAGTGTAGCACCAATGATCATTACAAGTCATTTGACAATGATATATTTACAAATAATCCCCCCCACACACACACATTAACTGACTGGCTATACAATCTACCTGAGGGAGTTATATTCCTATGTGACTCTCCCAGACAGTGTCTCCTCTAGGTTTCTAATAACAGAGAATGATTCATCCAGGAGAGCCCGGCCTCTATTTACTGAGTAGGAGACAGAGTGCACTGGAGAGTAGTTAGAGAGAGAGAGAGAGAGAGAGACAGAAATAGACAGATAGAAAAGCACAAACTGAGAATGACTGCTAGACTATGGGTGATTCTGATTCTGGACTTGAGGGCTTTTTTCCTCAAGTTCTCCCATGTACAAAATGGTGAAATAAAAAGCCAATCAAAATCTTCATGCTTTGTGATGGAAACAAATTCAGCACTAACCAGTGGCGGCCATGCGCCGGATGACACGTGAAATGAATCCTGGAATTAAGGTAGGTATCTGAAGTGATGAGCTAATGAAAGAGCCAATGGCATAGCTCAGAAAATCTTGACCAATCTAGGGAGTGAATGATGAGGTCACATGCTGGGGCAGGGTGGTTGATTGCCCAGGAGGAGAGTGTGTGTGTGTGTGTGTGTGTGTGTGTGTGTGTGTAAGACTGAGAGAATGCAAGTGCTGTGGTGTGTGTGTGTGTGTGTCCACTGGCTCGTGTATTTGGCAGTGATGACACTGAAACCCCTCAGTATTAAGTGACAGCTGCAAAGGATCATGAGGCCACAGAGTAAGAAATTAAATCCTGGGGCTCGAGAGCAGGAAAGGGCAGTATCGTCAAGAGGAGCTAGAAATGGGGGTTATGACACACACAGCACGAGCTCACAACCTCTCGCTTCTAGGAAACTGCTCAATCCACTTCCTGCGTGATCATGTGCTGCACAAATAAAACCAAACATGATAATCCAGTTCATTTAATTTTTAATTTTTAAACAAAGTAAAAACGTTGTCATTTTATTCATCGTAAATGAGAATTTTACATTAAATTTGAAATGCTGTGCAAATGTGTGTGTGCAAGTGTGTGTGTATATACCTGTATAATAGTCTGTGTATGTATTTGTTTATGTGCATATCCAATCTGAGGCATCTAGATAGGGCAGTTTGCATGTAAAAGATCTCCATCATGTTCAGTAATGTCCAAATGTTGAAGGAACAAATTTGATTGCTGCGCTGGTACTTGCAATGCATGTGTGTTTGTCAGTGTGTGTGTGTGTGTGTGTGTGTGTGTATCTATCTGTATTTAGCTGTCTGCCTTGGTGCAGTCGTATGTTTTTTCTACTCAGCAAAATGCAGTGTGTGTGTGTGTGTGTGTGTGTGTGTGTGTGTGTGTCCAGCTAGCCATTAGTCTTGGTACAGTCGTATGGTTTCCACCACTGTGCGAACTGCAGGACTTTTTTCCTCTGATCATCAAAGTTCTCTCTGATCGGCTTCCTCCAACGACGAGGCTCCAAGTCCATCATGCCTCCTACCACTTCCTGAATATAGAGAGAGAGAAAAGGAAGAAATTAGAGAGACTGGTCACATTCAAATATTACTATGAAATTAGCTGAGATGACACATTCTAATGGCAGAAAAACACAAAGTATACTCTCAAGGCACGGAACTGTTCCCGTGGAGCAGTGTTGGCATAATTCATAGCACTGGGATAGGCACACATGTCCTAAGTACAACTAGGTTGATGAAAAGCAAAAAATGCTTGAATGTATTTTTCCACAACATATATTGCATATATTGCATATTTTGCCATTTGTCAACCTAGTTGTACTTTGCACATCTGTGACTATGCAAATGTTGCTACCAATTATGCCAATGCTGCAACACTGGAACACTTCTTCAACTTTCAATGTGTGTATACTTGCAGTGTGCCTTGTCAAGTCTACTGTCATACAGTATGTTGTGTCTGCACTATATGCGAGGATTTGTAACATTTTGTCCTACACCTAGTTTGCCAGTTCTTTATTGTGCAACTATCTTGTACTGTGTTAAGCTAAGCACCAACTAACCAGGTCAAATTCCTCGTCCATGCAGATACGTTTGCCAAATAAAACCAATTCTCCTAATTCAAATTCTGATTCTCAGACTCAATTTACTATGAAATCTTTGAAAACATTTCAGACACAGCCAGGATTGGAACAATTACTCTATCAGAAAATCCTTCACAGGTTAACTTAAATAGTTCTAATGCAAATACAGAACATAGATTCATGGGTTTGATAGCTAAAAAAAAAAAAAAAAAACTTAATGCACAAGGTACAATAACCTTAGTTCACACACTGACCTTGCCAAAGTAGTAGGGGAACTTCTGTTCATTCTCAATGACATGGGCGAACCCCCCCTGGAGTCCAAAGTCTACAGCAAAGTAGGGGAGAGCTCTAGGCACCTAAGGGAGAACACACAAACAATTAATACCAGTAGGAACGATTCAATATTTATAAGAAAGGCAGGAAGAAACTAAAGAAACTAAACTAAAGAAAAATAAAGAAAGAAAACGCACAGCTTGGCGGATGTCTTTTTTAGAGAGGTCGACTATCTTCTTGTTCATGGCCCACTCTTCGTCACACTCCATGATAGCTTTCTGAAGAAACACAGACACATTAGTATTACTGCACTTGTGGGGACAATCCACTGACTCTTCATTAAACTCAACCCCCACCCTAAAATAGCCCCTTTTCAATGTGAGTACCTTACAAGTTAAATTCAGTTTGAAAGATAGAAGTACAGCACACCACATACACACACAAACCTTAAAGTATATGGGTGCCATATCTCCCAGTTCTCGAGGTAGTGGGATACACTCCAGCACCATGTGCTGTCTTCTGCGTGGGTTCATGTGAGTCTCCATGAACACACAGTCCAGCTCCTGGGACTCAAACATTCGCACCAAGGTCCGCCGGAATAGCTGCGGACAGCAAAACTCAACTGAATTCAATTTAATCATTCTTGCTTGAAGTAAACACTGAAACTGCTAGCGGAATTTAATTTTGAGTATATGAAATACAGGGATATATAACATGTAGCTGGCTGTTGTTAAACGACTACAACTGAAGCTGGGGCTTGGCTCAGGAGTGATGGGACTCAGGACACTGCTTGGCTAACCTGCATTTCTGACCAGACGTCCTCGTCCAATCCGGTGGCAGAGCAGTGATGTTGGAGAGGAGAGATGAGACAGTGGCCTTCTGTCATGGACACTCCCACCGGCAGGCTGAGATACACCTAGACACACACACACACACACACACACACACACAATACAGACAAAACACAAATAGTTGAGACAGTGACAGGTCCGATAGTGATTACAGTGACATTTACGGTGACAGCTTAGAGTTTCTGAGGCAATGTGCGTACATAACCCTAACATAACGTACATAACCTGCTCCCTACAGCGATTAGAAGGTGTTTAGTTCTACACACTCACAGAGACTCCCTCTCCCTCCCAACACTACTTCCATCCTTTCTTATTCCACCGTACCTTGCTCCCGATTGCCACTATGAGGTGCTTCTGGAGCTCCTGGCTGCTGAAACAATGCTGGCATTTCTCCATGGAGGCAGCCAGCTTCTTATGTTCTCCGATGGCTCTGCTCCTCATCCTCTCCTCCTCCCTCCCCTCGCCCTCCCGCTGCGCTGCGCTCGACACAAACATGTCATCCAGCGTGTAGTTATCGCCGTCTGTCTTCCCCATCATCTGGAGAGGTGATGGAGAAGAGACGGTGATGGGCACGGCAGGGAGAGGGGAGATGGAGAGGAGATGAAGAGGAGATGGAGAGAGGAGAGAGAGAAGAAATGGAGATGGAGAGGAGCAGGAGACGAGAGGGAGAAGAGATGGAGAGGGAGAGAGACGGTGAGCTGTGTCATACAGTGTGTGATAATTCTCTGTCGAGTTCCAACAAAATATGTGATAGGGAAATACAAACAGAAATGTACATATTCAGACAGTACACAAGTATTTTTTGCAGTGTCGATTATGAATATGGAAACTAAATTTAGCTAAAATTCTCTTTTGGATCACACCCTTAAAACATGTAAAAGATCCCATCTCATTTTATATTTCAGTCTCCATTGGCACTTTCTGAAATTGGAAAAACAGCTTGTTAGCATTACTAGAAATCCACACCAAGGTCACCAAGGTCACCAAAATAACAGAGAAAAAAGAAAAATGTCATGGTACACCTTTAAGAACTACTGCTGTACATACATTAATTGACTGTCCTTAGAAACTGTCCAGTGGCTTCACTGATTATTGAATATGTAAGTGCTGACGCAATACTACCGTCTGTGCCGCTTCCATGCCATACTCTGTGTGTGCGTGTGTGTGTGTGTGTGTGTCTGTGTGTGTGTGTGTGTGTGTGTGTGTGTCTGTGTTCCTATGCATGAACTGCCCTATGTACGAGCTGGTCTCTGTGTGTGTCAACAGTGCGAGGCAGGACACAGAGTATCGACTCTGTGGTGTTTCTACGTCGGAGTCTTATCACCATGGTGACCAGGCAACAGGTCTGAATCTGTGTGTGTGTGTGTATGTGTGTGTGCGCGCGTGAATGAGTGAGTGAGTGAGAGAGAGAGAGACAAGCATGGCTGAAGTGTGTGTGCATGACTGGGTGTGTAGGAGTGAGTGTGTGAGTGAGAGCGAAAATTGGATTAGTTTAGTGAGTGTGTGGGAGGGTGTGTGTGTGTGTGTGTGTGTGTGTGTATGTAGGAGTGGGTGTGTGCAAAAGACTGCATGTAAGTGTGCATCAGTACATACTGCATGTGGACAACAGCAACTGAGAGTCCTGTCATAAATGTACGTGCACACATGCACACACAGACACACACACACTCCCATACAGATTAATTAGCCATTATATGGCAGTAGTAGAGTAATTTCCATACTGTCAGCCTCCAGGTTCCCTGCTGCTGCTTTGACACAGGAATTAACTGAGGATATACGGACAAATAGGGCAATTTAGGGCAATTTTAGATTCGGAATTCTGCCAACAGCAGGGGAGGGGGAGGAAATAACAGCTGGGACAAAATAAATGTACCTATGTGAATATAAATGTATGTCTGGTACACTACTTTCTTTTTCTTAAAGGAATAGAAGTTTTTGGGAGATTGTCCCTTGTTCAACTTACCAGTGACACTTGATAATGCTGATAAGCTATCACTCAACATAGCAAATGATACACCGGGGATCATTTTGGTGTCTATGTTCTCGCTTAAAGGGTAAGCTGACCAACCAAGCACTGGATGTAAAAAACTGGATGTATTCCTTTAACAAAAGGAGAATGGGCAGTGCAGTCACCTTTAATATCATTATTCTTTATTTACACAGAGGGAAACACAATAGGGGAGACACAGGAGAGAAAGCTCTTGCAGGACTCAGTCCTTGGTCAGTGGAGGCACATACACGCCCCCCTTTCCATTTCTGGATACACATTCATAATTGATAAATGTCAGTGTTTTGGCCAATTGAGAAAAAGCTGCGAGGGATGGAGACTGGCAAAAAGCAAAGTGTGAGAGTGTGCTGTGTGTGACGCGTCTGCATGTAATCTGCTCTTACGTTCTGTAATCCAAGCTCTAACAGTCAATCTCTCTCTCTCTCTCAAATTCTCTCCTCCTACTCTCACTTTAATACACGCACACACAAACACACTCACACCCATACGTACGCACACACATGGACTAGGTGGGTTTTTCATCTTACATCAATAACAGGCAGACCACTTAATGGAGCCTTTAATGGCAAATCTCAGTGGATTACCAGTTACGGACCAGTTAACCGGCTCTCTTCTTAATGATATGGCCTAGTAGATGTAGCAAATGTTAATTTAGCCACATCAAAACACGTGCGTGTGCACACATACATCAAATTAAAACTACAGCCAAACATTCCCCCATTATGCGCAGGGGAAATAACCGTACAACCGATTGTGGCCAGAATCAGTCAGGAGAGAAGGGGGGAGTAGAGGAGGAATAAGGATAGACAGAGTCACTGGTAGAGGTAGGGCTGGAAGAAACAGAGAAAGACAAAGCAAGGACAGAGAAAGGAGGGAGAAGTAACGATGGAGAATACAGATGCCAAAATCATTAAGGAGGAAAGGGGAGAGAGATGAAGGGAGGGATGGAAAAGAAGAGGGATAGAAGAAATACAACAGATCTACAAACAAGGACCAAAGAAAGTGTGGAGGTTAGGAGGGAGGGTGTTTAGGTAGTGCAGAAAGGAACAGAGAGAAATGGAGACTGAAGGGGGGAGGGATGAAGAGAGACATGGAAAGAGAATGAGAGGAGAAGAAGGAAAGATGAAATAGAGGAACGGTGGAAAAAGGAAAAATAGAGGAAAACAGCGAGTGTACAGAGTATCCGTGACTTGCAGTGACGTCAGCGTTTTGTTGACACTGCTATACTGACTCCTGAAGAGCATTACATCATTACCACAGACTATACAACAAGCGTCCAAAAACAAACAAAACGCCACACCTGACTGGAAGAAAAGGAAAGAGTTTTTAAAAAGATCCTTCGATGATGTGACCTTTACTCTCTACCACCAACATCACTGACAACATTAAAGTCTGCAGATAAACCCTGATCTGTTGTTTCATGATATATACATAACTATACTTAATACATTGTTGGTACTGTGTCACATCTCTCGAGGTGTGACAAAGTAAAGTGTGTTATTTAATATAACAGCAATAGTAGGCAAATCCTCTCACTAACTGTGAGTCAGCTGGAGGAGGGATGGGGGAATTTCCCTACAGGAATCAATAGAGTATCATATTATTATTGTTGTTATGACATGATTTAGAACAACAGGTTAAACACTGTGGCGTGGGATCGAATAGCGCCACAGCCTTCTCTCCCGCCCTAAAAATAAAGACTAAATAAAGACACCATACCCAGGAGGAAAGGAGAGAGGGAGGGGTGAAGGACAAGAGAGGAAGACGGAAGGAGACAGGGATGGCGAGAGAGAGAGAGAGAGAGAGAGAGAGAGAGAGAGAGAGAGAGAGAGAGAGAGAGAGAGAGACAGAGACAGAGAGAGAGAGGGGTAGAGAAGGAAGGATAGATGGAGAGAAAGGGATAGATGGACAAATTGATAGAGGGATTATTCAGATAAGTATGGGAGGAGGGAAAGAGGTAGGGAGGGAGGTGGAGAGGGAGGGAGGGAGGGAGGGAGGTAGAAAGGGAAGGAGGGAGGGCCAGTGAAGGAAGGATAGCGTGATGGAGAGATGGGAGGGAGCCGCTGGGAGAATAGAGTTTTCTCTCTCCCTTGCAAATCATAAATCTATAGCTGTGATTAGTGGTGGTATTTATAGAAGCCCTGCCATGGTAACTGTGGATGTATTTTTAGTGTCACTCTTTGAAGGTGCAGCATGTGTGTGTATTTTTATGTGTGTGTGTGTGTGTGTATGTGTAATGTGTATGAGTGAGGGCGAGTGGTTGTGTGTGTCTGTGTGTGTGTGTGTGTGTGTGTGCGTGTGTGTGTGACTGAGTGAGAGAGTGAAGGAGTGAGAGAGTGAGTGAATGAATGACTGAGCGAGTGAATGATGGCAGAGAAAGTGAGAGAGAGACATGGGAAAACATGGACAGAGCTAAAGCGTTGGTCTCTTTTTTTTTTTTAAATTGCCATGGCAACTCTGCCATCTCATTGTTTATTAATACTTGCTTCTCACACACACACACACACACACAAACACACATACATACACTCACCTAGCTGTCAGTAGGATTTTCATATTACATGTTGTCTAATTCCTGACATGGAATGTACAAGGAGGGAAGAGTAAACAAGAAAGGAGGAGAGGCAGGGAACAAGAAAAATGTGTCTCCGCTCATCGAAAAGTGCAGTCTGTGAAACTGCTGATAGATTGACACACGCACCACAACCTGGCAGTACCCATCTGTTCCTGCGCCTCTCTTTCAAACACACAGGGGAAGAGAGAGAGAAACAGAGACGGAGATAAGAATAGAAGAGAGAAAACCTAATAAAAGAAAGAATGAGAGAGTTAGGGAGTTGGAGAGATGGAGACGGAAACGGGGAGACAGTAAGAGAGAAATGGTTACAGAGAGAGAACCAAATGTCTGCCAGTCTGACACTACAAATCCCCCCAAAAAAGCTGTCGTCCTCTGCTCCCCCTCAGGGAAGCATGACAGGTTTCATCTAGGTGATCTTTCACACAAACACACACATCCTCGCTCAGCGCAGAACCGCCACCAGACTGATACCCTTGTCTGTCTTCATCTACCTCTGCTCACATCCCTGCAGGGCTGCCTAGAGCGGTGGCTCTGAAACAGCAGGTGCGTCGCAGGAGGATTAAAATGTTCAAATTATTCGAAACAAATTGGTACCCGCATCAGTGGATATGAGCCCATTAATTATTCTGGAAAATTTTGTATCAAAACATTTAGGCAAATCAAGTCAAAATTTGGGATCCAAGTGCAGGGTTCAACTATTACGATTTTTTTCTCCTTGTCCAGTCAGGCCAGTAGGTCAGAGCTCTATTTCACCCTACTATATTTTTGCCGCTTTTCCACTGCATAGTACCGGCTCAACTCGCCTCGCCTCGACTCGCCTCGACTCGCTTTTGATAGTACCACTTTGGTTTTCCACCGCAGATAGTACCCCCTTAATGTGCCCCACCCCCCAAACTGGTCGTCATAGCGACGCTGCGACGCTGCATGAAACTCGACACACAGCTACTATGGAGGATATCGAAGCGATGGTGTTCTTGATTCTCGGTATGTGCCTGTTGTCACAGCAAGGAGACAGATTTTATTTCAGAAGAGGCTGAAGGCAGCGAGACAGCAGACTGCTCTCTGGCTGCTCAAGGCGACGCAAGAGGGTAAGCTAGCCTGGTAGCTAACGTTAGCATATACGTCCCGTGTCGCGATGACGATTCTCTCTGACCAATCAGTGGTCTGCAGTGTTTTCACGTCACTTTTTGGTATCGCCTCAGCTCGCTTGGAACCTCGACGGAGGTGCTACGAAAAAAAGTACCAGGTACTAGGTAATATGGTACCTGGTACCTGGTACCTGGTACTTGGCCAGTGGAAAACCAAAAAAGGCAAGTAGAGTCGAGTCGAGTCGAGCCGGTACCATGCAGTGGAAAAGCGCCATTTCACTGGCCCAGCAGACAAAAAACGAAATACATTCAGGTAATTCAATGCTACAAAATGGATATCGAAAGTTCTTAATATACAGCAGCAAAATGTCACAAAAAAAAAAAAAAAGCAAGTGCTTGATTGATTGTGAATTAATTTTAAATACATGATTTTTGACTCAGGATAAATTGTCCCTTGTTGCACTTATTGTATTCATATATGAGCCATCATAACCAACTGAAGCTTTTCTGTAAATGTGACCAGCAGTAACATGAAAAACAAAACAAAAGCCAAGCTCATGAGGTTGGTAAGTCTCTCCATTCATCCATTTTGCCAATATGCTTTACACAACGTACAGGTTTGGTTCTGCCGGCTCTTGCCGCGGGCACCGACTGTGTGTGTTTGCAGTAATTGTCTGTGTCTTCAAAAAAATATTAAATAAAATAAGCCAGCTTGGTCCGCCTTACTCAGACTGCCGACCAAAGGTACAAACAGTACAGGACTGATTCATTATTTGCAGCCCAAGGAAACTGTTACTTCCACAATGAATGAAACATCCCTTGTCGCTTTGTAATTTGAAGTAGCTGCCACTATGTCCACTCCACACGACTCTGACTAACTCTGAGGTGGCATCCAATCTGACTGGCCAGACAAAGCACAACAGAGAAGAGCGGGCCAATGGCAGAACAGAAAGGAAAAGATAGCAGCCTTATCACTGGGTGACAAATAGTAAGACCAGAAACTAGAGCACTGGCTCAATTTCTGATTCAAGATTCAAATGAAAAAATAAATAAATAAATAAATAAAAATCAATTAAATTACCTAGCAATCGCAGTATTCTTGCATATGAATGCAATCTAGGAGCGCTGATTATGATGCATTCAATTTTGGCCCTAGTGTTACATCCAGACAAAACAAGAATTACGAAACTCAGCCTCTGGGTGTTAATTCCAGTTTTAAGTTGCCATCTTGAGATAACACCAGCCTTTAAATTGCCAGATTGTGGAAAATCCAGCCACTGTGTTGCCAGGCTGTGGAAAATCCAGCTGCTGTTTTGCCAAGCTGTGGAAAATCCAGTCCTGGGTTTGCCAGATTGAGACTGACTGAGTTGAGCACCGAGTTCCCAGTTTGCAATTTCTCCAGCTTTGGTGTTACCAAGTTTAATTCCATGATAAACCATTTATTTTGGTAATGATTATCACAGCCGTTTACAGTGTAACTTGTGTTGCCCAGTTGTATTCGGTGCAGCCCAGTGGTTGCCAGGTTGTGTTAAAACTAGTCTTTCTTACTTTGGCAGCCATGCGGGAGTAGAGGGCGTTCTGGTCCTGTGCTGAGCTCATCTTCTCCCTCCTGACCATCTCCTTCAGGCCCACACTGTCATCATCCTGGAAGTACCGCACACGCTCCCCGTCCACATGGGTCTCAATCTGCAGCAGACACACAGAGAGAGGGAGAGAGAGAAGGATGTGATCAAGACTGAAAGACACAAAAAAGAAAGAGGAAGATAGGCAAAGTGGTAATCAGGAAAATAGGAGTACATTCACTGGAAACAAGTCAGTGTGTCAAAAAAAAACTGTCCTAAAAAACAAAATCATCCTAGAGAGAGGAAATGAGAAGAGGAGAAGCAAAAGAAAGGGAGGGAGGAAGAGAACGGAGACAGAGGAGAGATTAAGAGGAGAGAGAGAAAGACACAGACCAACAGACAATCTGAGAGAGACAGACAAAGACAAGACAGAGAGAGACAGTCAGACAGAGAGAAAGAAAGTGAGAGTGAGAGTCAGAAAAAGAGAGAAGGAGAGACAGACAGATGGTGAGAGTGTAAAGGAGAAAAGGCCACTTCATTAATTTATTATAACCATAAACAGAGAATGGACTGGAGAGCTGTTTACATTACACTCATATAATCTCAATGTCAGGTGGAGCGCCTGCTCTCATTACACACACTGATGAATACCAAAAGACAAGGAATAAAGAGCGGGAAGCAAATCTCTGTCTCTTCTCTCTACTAGAAATACTATAGCAGGAAGGATAGAAGGATAACACTGATCTGCATTAGAAATTAATGGGAGATGTGCCTCCAAAAATCCTACAAACCCTCGGGAGATTTACCAAAAAAAAAAAAAAAAAAATCCCATTCCTCCTGTCCTCCCATTTCCTTCTCTCCTTCCCTCCCACCCTTCATCACTTTCTCTCTCTGTACCGCTTTCTTTTTCCGTCGTCCTCCGTGGGGCTCCTGAGGTCCGGAGGGGGCGTTGACTGGCCAGGCGCGACCTGAGTGGTCCGTTCTGAACAGTAGCACTTCCTGCTCCTGGTCGTTGGAGCGTCCTGGGACCTGAATAACCAAAACAAAGACAGGTCATTATCAGTTTAGGTTTGTCTTCAGTATTTATAAATACAAACGCAAATCATGTACGGGTCTCTGTAACCTCTAGGCCACCCTGTTGCCCAAATATCTCTAAAATGTAATAATAAATATATGAAACATCTCTAAAATGTTATCGTGAATCAAGAGCTATCAGTGAAAGCTCCTGTGTCAAAGGCTTGTCATCATAGAACATTACTCTGCCCCACTTTGCACTTTACAAATCTGGTGTCAAGGTCAGACCACACACACTAAAAAACATAAAGCTTGACATTTGTGAAAGGCCCATCTCCCAGACGGACAAAGCATTTAGCTGCATGATGACCAGCAGGTAGCTAGTAATAATCGCGACAACACAACCAAAACAGAAACGGCTCTTTCCTTTGATCTTTGTCAGCACGAATCTACAGATGGCAGCCCAAAAGTTTCAATTTGAGGTGTTTTACAGAAAAGCATGTTCTCTGTAAACATTTTTAAGGCTACACACCAACTGTAATATTTTAAACTCGACTGGAGTTTTGAATAACCCAGACAGATTTTCCTGTTCACCAACACACAGGTTCTGATGCAACCCAGTTTGCATGAGCATCTATGCAGAAAGGCAGCTTGGATGACAGAGGGGCTGGTGAGAATGTGGTTATGTAACTGGTTATCAAGTGGACAATTCTTGGCACCCCCACCCGTCCACAGCCGCTCTCCAAATATACTCATCCACTCTTTTTCAGTGCTTACGTTTGCACATAGCATTATATCCAATCGTTTTTACCCTCGCCTTTGGTCTCAACAATAGATTCAAGATGATGATGTCTGGCCCTCCAGGCTTGAAACGGCCCACTCAGCAGCTGAGAAAATGAATTGCAGTCAAAGTCAAAGGCTCAAGTAATGTTTTGTCACACTGAGTCAAGTTTTGGGGAGGAAAAATACTCAAAAAGTACTAGTTCTAGTCCCTAGTGTCAGTGAGCTGACATGGGACTAGAACTCTACAACAATAACTAAATGCACAGATGCTTTGCCTATATCTTGTTCATTCTTTTTGTTCCACTGTGTTGATACTTGAGTATAAATGTTCAACAAAAAACTGCTGGTCCCGTGATCGCAGAACTGGATTACTGCAGTTAAACTTAGCTGTTATTTGACCTTATACAATGTATTGACTTTCTCATATACAGAATGTCAGCATGTAAGAATGCACCCAATCCATACTTCTCTGTAAATATACAAATCTAACCTATTGCAAGCCTGGGACAGTGAACCCACTGAATAAACAAACATCATACACACACACACACACACACAAACTCAGCAAATACAGATATTCACACAAACACAACTGTTTTCCCATGGGTGGGTGGGCTTACTGGCTATTGTCAAAAAAAAAAAGAGTCAAAAAAAGATTAGACCTTGATAATAATGTTACGCAACATCCAGGATATTGTGAAAAAACCCCAACAAATGCCTCAAATATTACACTAACTCCAACAAATTCCAGTTGAAAACCCTTTCCATCAGAAAAATTAATTTCTATCAGAAATGAACAGGATTATTAAAACATAAACCCACTGCCAGCAGTCTATCTGACGTAAGCATAAATTCACATCATGTTGGTTGCCTGGACATGGTTGAAACCCCGCTGCTTCAACCTTGTGCTCATTTGACACACCAGCAAGCATCATGGCACCGTGAAACTTGGACATGAAATTTATACAACAGGTGATAAAATACACAGAACAAAATGCAGGTAATGCAGCACACACAGATGTATTTTGGTGTGTACTGAAATATATCTAAAAACAAGCTGTGATTTTTATAATAAAAACTCTTCTTCACAGTTTACCACTGACTTGTTGGCCAATAAGAATACTCCTTACCAGTTGTTAACCAGTCAGAAGCCAGAGAGGCAGTGATGGCTAGATAGCGAGAAGAGCGGAGGGGAGAAGCAAGCTAACTGAAAGAAATGAATTGACACTGAGGAGGAGGAGATTCTTGTTTAAATGTTACAGTGAATGAGGATGACTTGAACAACATCATTCATTTGGCAGCATTTTGGATTCATGAGAGCTGACGTGCCACAATCTCAGGTATTCAGAGGGAGAGAGGAGAAAAACGGAGGAGGAGAGGGGAGGCAGAAAGAGAACAGTGGAGAGTGATTTTTGCTGGGGCTGTCAGGACAGAGTCAATGTTCTGGCTTTTAGACTGCCTACATGAAGACTGAAGTCCAATCTGACAAGGTAGAGACAGACAGACAAAAATAAAAAATAAAACAGAAAAGGTAAGGTAGTGGCATAATAGAAAGAAACAGAGACAATGAGGGAGATTGCCAGAAAAAAAAGAGACAAATAGAATCCTGCCTTCACTCCACTGGCCAGGGTTTGGCCATGCAAGGCTCTACAGACATTTAAGACTCTAGCTATGAGACAGACAGGCAACAGCACAGTTAAACTCTGTGAACAGTGGAGGCAAACCAAAAGTCTGTTTCCATACGACGATAGACTGGAGTGTGTATCAACAGCACTCCAACTCTACGAGGGGGGCAGAACCTCTCAGCTGATAAGCACATGACAGTACAAAATGATGACTTGAAATCTGCCATGAGGATCTCATCCTAGTCTTTGAATTTGAGCAGGACGGCCTTACAGGGGATAAATCAGGCCTGAATCGTATGTGTATGTATGAACCGCTGATAGCCAAATGATCACAGCCTGCTTTTTATAAAGTTCATTGGACGCTGCTCATGTCGGAAATGAGCCGCCATTTGTGAGCCTGTGTGAAGCCATAAAAGGCATTAGCTGTGCCAGTGAGCAGAGATACACCAGTGCTGAGGTGTCAGGGCGCAGCCATAACTCTCTGTTAATTATCTGTACTACTGAGCCATACAGGATGGCACACATAATCTCTCTGTATCCCTCTCACTCTGTCTCTTTCTGCTACACATACACACACACACACACACACAGGGGCACACTCTGAATGACCCCAGGTAGGGCAGTGTCGTCAACACACTAGAAGACATTTGTTTCCCATTAGGGTCTGCTGAAATACCGAGCAGGAGCGGCTTTTATACTGACAGTCAGATGTAAGAGCTGAGTGGAAAAGAGACTTCAAACAAACAAATTCCTTTTAAAAGCAATAAGACATAACAGCAGCAAGTTATTTAGTTTCATTTGAAGATGAGTGTGTGCGAGTCACTTTTCTTGCCCGCATGGCGAGAGAGATGGATGCTGCAGTAACCTGCTCTGTGTGTGTGTGTGTGTGTGTGTGTGTGTGTGTGTGTGTGTGTGTGTGTATGTGTCTGTATGTGTCTGTGTGTGTCTGTGTGTGTGTGTATTAAGTAAAGGAGAGATATAGCTTTGGGTGTTTGGATTAGGATTCAGACTAGGGGAAAGGAAAAAGAAGCAGCCAGCAGATAAATCTGACAAAGGGATTCTCTGTGTGTGTGTGTGTGTGTGTGTGTGTGTGTGTGTGTGTGTGCTGGGGTGGGAGTGTATTAGCATGTATTCATACACTCCCAACATGCATCTATTTATTCATGTGCGTGCGTATGTGTTTATATCTGTGTGATTTGAGAGTGTGTAGATATGCATCTGATTTAGGATTGTGTGTATGAAAATCTGAAGTGTGTGTCAGTGAAGCGTGTATCAGTCTGTGTGTGTTGGATATAAATCTGTGGGAAACGGCACTGTGTTCTTGCGCAGATATCAACAGAGGGGAAAATAACTCAGGAAAGACAGCAGGTATTTAGAGAGGGAGAGAGACAGATAAAGAGGAGAGAGAGGGGTGCAAAGGTGGGAGGGGGGCAGAGAAAATCTCTATTTTCCAGGTAGTACAACCGCCTCTCCATTCTTCCATCTAATCAACCTAATCAATTGTTATTTTTATTCCTCTTTTTGAAAACTATGGATTGGTCTCTATCCATTGTTCGTTCGTCCATCCATTACACGTAATATCTCACACTACTAATCAGATTTTTACCAAACTTGAGTAAAGAAGTGATGCATCATGATGATGTTTATATAGCAAACCATGTCTATGTTGTCTATGTCGGTAAAGGAGTGGCGTACTTCATAAACTGATATAATGAATAGGGATGGGACGATATATTGAAATTCAATATATCATAATACAAAAATTGTACAATACGCAGTGTGGGCTGGGAAAATTAATCGCAATATTAGCTACAATTTATTCTGCTGTAGATGACAACTTGCTCGTCACAATTTCACAAGCTCTCCATCGAAATTATATTATTAGCTCTTAATGACATTATTAAAATGTTGTTTACATTCTAGCAAGCCAATGCCATCACTAGAAAGATTTGTGACTCAAAAATAAACCAAATTCTGCACATATGCTTTTATTTACTGCATCGTATCGTGAACCCCAAATTGCGTATCGAAATGTATCATGAGATAAGCATATCGTCCCATCCCCAATAATGAGTGTGTGAGACACACCCACATACAGCATCCACCTACCTGGTTTGATTTAGCTGTTTCTGTCTGCTTCTGTCGGGCGGCGTGGTTCTCCTTGGCTTTACGAGCGGCCTCCATCTGGGATTTCAGCTTCTCAACCAGGGCCTGACATACACACACATTCAAAATGTAAGAGGTTCAAAATACAAAAACCCCCCAAAAAAACTGTACATTTCTACACCTCTTTTAGCATGCACATCCCATCATAAGTTCATGGGTTTAACAGTCCAGAGTCATTCAATATGAAGTTAATAGTGGTGTTCTACAGGGTCTTTTGCATCACACAATGAAGACAGTAATGCCAAACAAAATAGTGAAAACAATGAAAAACAACAAAGATTTTTTTGGCGGCAGATTTTCTTTCCTGTGTCAAAATTTAGAATAGGACTATATAGTAGTGAGTGCTGGTGAATACAGATCCTGTACATAGTGTGTGTGAGCATACGTGTGTGATATCTACCAGACATCTGTCAGCTAAAAGGCTCTGAGACTGGACACTACACTGTCAAGGGAGACACTATCTAAGACTGAGAGAAAAACATCTGTCACACACACACACACACACACACAGACACACACACACAGACACACACAAACCTCTTAAGCCTTTCTGCAGTGACAGATGTCGATGCCTTTACTCTATAGGGCATAAAAGCCAAGCGCATCTCTGTTAAAGGCACTTATCTAACATACACACACACACACACACACAAAGAGGTCGAGGAAATATCAGTTTTATTGCTTTGTTATGTAGTGAGCTGCTGGATGTCAAGTTAATACCCTTAGCATTATAGATGTGTGTGCGTGTGTGTGTGTTGTGTAACAGATAGCTCTTTAATACTCTCTATAAAAGATCCCAATGGCACTCTTGGCATTGACACATAAGAAAGACAGATAGAGGGGGAGTGGAGTGGACAGATCAATGAACACTATAAAATGAATAAACCCCTTGATGTGTTTTTGATCAAAGCAAAAAAAAAAAGGTAGATGCAAGTGCGCTGAGACTTCCCGATAAAGCCGAGGCTGGTGAAGAGAGATTCCACCCTAAAACAGAATTTAAGGGTGACCAATTCTCACCCACAGTTGAAGACGAGAGAATCACGACTCCTTTGACGATGTTAAAAAGATGCTGCTCTACTGAAAGTGAATGGGAGCAATATCAGAACTTAAAGCTCACTTGGATGTAAAGGCTAAAAATAAAAGCACTAAAAACATTCATAGTTTTGGTTCTTTGGTTCGTAGAGAGCTGTTCATGCTGAGAAATACTTGTATCATAGGGGTAAAACATATTAATTCTGTTTTAAATTGGACTTTCTCTTCGGGCACTGTGGATTGAATCTGTGATTCTTTTACAAGCTTGACATGCTTGTATCTGACAAATCATCCAAAATTCTCCCAGTGTGTTCAAATGCAAGAGATCAGTAAATATAACATGACAGTAATTTCAAAAACCTACTGTACCAAAAAGACTTGTGTGTGTGTGTGTGTTTGTGTGTGTATGTGTGTGTGCGATTGGCCATGTTTCATTGAGGTTTGGTAGGGTTACAAGTTATAAGATGCAAAGTAAATTGGGGCACCAAGGGGTAGCAGTGACGACCAACTCACCGTGTTTCCCATGATCTCTGCCTTCACCAGCTTGGCTCCCAGCCTGTTCATCTCCTCATCTGTCAGCAGTGGAACCTCCTCTTCCTCCTCTTCTTCACTGTCACTCTCACTCTCACTCCTAGGTATGAAGTAAGAGTAAGTGGTAGGAGACGGAAGGGGGGAGAGACGTGACGGAAGGGAGAAACAAAGAGACAGAAAGGGAGAGAGTCAAGTCAAGTTCGAGAAACAAATGCTTCCCCCCCTGCATTCTTAACAGGAAAACATTCAAAATCAAATGTATCTGCCAAATTAGTTCATGATTATTCCTCAACCACATTTACACCGCATTGGATTTATCGGATAGGATCTCCATTAGCTGCTGTGCAAAAAGCCACTATTCTTCCTGGTGTCCACACATAAATATCACATACAATTACAACAGGTAATAATAATGATACAACAATAATGTATTAATTTACTTCCATTGTTTCATTGTACTATAGCCACATTCCAACTCAAATTTTCCCACAATAGCTTGACATCAAATAATACTTAAGTTTATTTATGTTCCAGCTTTTCATTGCTCTATATACAGTATAACTGTACATTTCATGGTATTAGTTTGGGTGTAAACAATGTGTAAACAATTTGACTGGGTATGGGTATTTAATATGGTACAAGACATGCAACATACACCTAGCCCTGCAGTGACCACTTGTCCAGTGACTGTCCATCTCTTTTCCCTTACCTCACCTTCATTAGCAGGATGTAATAAAAATGATTTAATTATTCCACCCCAATAATACCTAAAAAGCATTTAATGGCGACCTTAAATGTAACCGTTTGGCCATTTTGTTCTGGGTTCTCACACTGTTTATCTGTTATGATTCATTTGACTCAAACTCTCAGAGTGTCTTTGTGCCCCAGGAGATCACTGAAACACTGCCTGGGAGGACCTGAACTGCAGCCGGGGAAGCGTTGTTCCGGGCTATTACACTTCTCATAGCCTCATTTCCTTTAGCTACGAGACAGCAGTCTCATTTCATGCTGCTGGGGTTTTAGATGCTGGTTTACCTAAACAAGTTAGCCTAATGACGCAAATCACAGAACAACTAAGAAGGCTGTACCCAGTATTAGTGCTCTGACATCTGGACTACTGCACTGCTATGTAGTGGGGTGCAGCAAAAGCTTAAGATATATTCCTTTGATTCAAATTCAGTTTCTCCCCCTAAAAGACCATTGGGGAGGGTGGGGAGTCAAAATGGAGGTTGGTGACGACGACTGTCCTAGGCTATTACACTTCTCACTGTCCAATTTCCCTTTCCTATGAAACAAAATCTCAAACTCCCGCACACAGCATTGCTAGTGAAAATGCATGCATTTCTGAGGCAGCAGACTTACATAGGTAACGATGGAGAAGGTTAACATGACAAGGAGAAAAAGAGAGAGATACAAAGACGAAGACAATTACAAGCAAGGAGAGGGGGAATGGGAGGTGTAGTGAAATGAGGTATGCTAGTGGCACTGTGTGAGTGAGAGAGATTGAGAACTGATCAATGGTGCTTTGTAAGGATTGAAAATCCACTGTCCACTGACTGATAGATGAAGTCAAAAAAATAATTCTGCTTTAACAGCACTATGTCAGGAGGAGAGAAGAAAGACTGAGAGAATTGCCCTGTGGGGAGTCATTTGAAATTTTGGATGGAGGGACCGAAAACTTCCAGACAAAGGACAAGGTCAAGTGTGGGTGTACTAAACATAGCTCCTCAGACAGAAACAGTATGGAGTATAAATGAGTTGAAGGCTGAGAGTTCAGATACCTAGGGAGTTTTGTTGGGAACACTAAAACTAAAAGCAGATAAGCACTTTGAGAAATCTTGCAGATTCCTTGAAAGGAATCGAGTACATAATTTGGAGTCATAGCCAAGTTTTATGGAACAGGTTACTGGGAGAAAATATCTGATAAAGGCTGTAATGTGTATATCTGTATACACCGGTTGCGTTGTGCCAGCAGCACGTCAGCAGCATGTCAGCAACACATACCAGACCTCTGTTTGTGTCCACACTGTTTTTTTTTTCTTGCATTTTAACCCTAACCCTAACCCAAGTACACAGCCGTGAAATACACAACCATATCAATGATGTATTCCAGTTTCTGCTTAAGTATGCCTATTTTGGACATTTTTCCGGAATGAGACAAATTTTCTCCTGCATGCAACAAAAACAAAAGTTCCCACACAGAGTTGCATAGCCTACGGTTATTCCTAAGGGAATAACTATTGCTATACAGTGATTTTTTATAGTTAGCTCGGTACAGGAAAAAATGATCTTTTTAAGGCAACACAATAAAAGGTTAAAAATCCCAGACCTTGATGACGTCGCTGCAGCTTCGTCACCACACGGACCTTCTTGAGGAATGGTTGCAGTTTTCCCAGCATCCTTCTCTTTCTTCTGCTCTGGTTTTCCCCGCACCTCGGATTCCTGAGCTGGAACGCTGCTCTTCTTCCAGGCCGGAACGCTGGTATTCCTGTGATCCGAGTCCTCGTCATCGGAGCTGGGTTTCAGGAATCCCGTGGATGGCCGAACCGGAACTGGAGCTGGGAGACACTCTCGGCCTGAACAGGGAAGAGTGAATAGGGAATTCATTCAGACTTTAGAGGAACTATTTGAAATTTAAATTCTATTCTCAAGACATTTAAGAGAAGGATTGTTTTGTGTCACAATATAGTACATTAGAACAGGATATATCCTTTAATATTTGGTACATGTTTCATGGCTGAAATCAGTTTTGTGCATTTCATTTACAGTGAAAATTGACTGTTCAAGTAAGCGGAATGGGAACAGCATGGGATTGGGAACAGAACATTGTTGTTGTTATTTTTCAACCATAAGGAAATAGAGCAAAAACAAAGTAGAACCCACATGAACTGCCATGTGACCCACAAAGCTGTTTACTTCTGCAAAACTTGACTCGGTCGTCTACTTGACGTCAACCCACCTCCATCGCTGTCTTCATCCTCTGTGGGCTTGAGGAAGCGGCTTTTCAGTGATCCAAGAGAGAGGGAAGGTTGGCTCCGACTGTGTCCAGAGGAGGAGCTCTCACTGTAGGGTTGACAGTCGTCTCGCTGGGGCCTGTCTGGAGCTCTGGGCCTGTCTCTTTCTCTGTCTCTATCCCTGTCTCTCTCTCTGTCTCTCTCTCCATCTCTATCCCTGTCTCTCTCCCTGTCTCTCTCTCTGTCTCTATCCCTGTCTCTTTCCCTATCTCTCCCTCTGTCTCTTTCCCTGTCTCTCTCTCTGTCTCTATCCCTGTTTCTGTCTCTTTCACCATCTCTATCCCTCGTTCCGTCTCTATCTCTATCCCTCTCTCTCTCTCTGTCCCTTTCCCTATACCTGTCTCCATCTTGGCCTCTCTTTTCCTTCTCCCTCTCCTCCTCTCTTCCAATACGGTGTCTCTCTCTGTCTCTGGGTGAAGAGTCTCTTTCCTTCTCATTTCTTCTCCACCTCTCTCTCTCTTCCCCGTCTCCCTCTTTTCTCCTCCATCGCTCCCTGGCCTCCTCTCCTTTCCTCCACCCCGCTCCTGCCATGCCGGCCCCTTCTCCTCCTCTCCTCTCTCCATATGCAGCTTTCTCAGCATCTGCCAGTCGCTTCTGAAATTGCTCCATGGACTACAAAGGAGAAATACATGACATATTAACAAACATTAACACTAAAGAGGCTTTGCAGTTGCGTCACAAATCTCCTAGCAACCACATCTGGTGCCATCATAGAGGCCCATTGGAGAATTAGCTGTGCGCAAATAAATGTATCACAACCAGGCTAGAAAAAAACAGATATCTGAACAACATGGTGGTGGTGTGGGTGCAGGTTCATTACATTAATGTGATACGTAAAAGTTAATGGTGGAATAAAGTAGATGAGATGTGCTTCCAAAGTGACAGTAGGTTACTGTGACACAGTAAACTGTTTTGTCTTTAGCCTTCTGGTCCCAGTCTCTACTGCAGCATGTTGTAGCTTAACAACAGTCAGCTCAGTTAAACTAAACAAACAGTTGTTTTTTTTGGTTTTGTTAGCTACTAGCTACTAGTCATATAATTGTGCCAAGTCAAATCTGTTGACAACAAGAGAGAGTTATTTAGCTGACCACATACTATGGTTAGCTAGCTAACTAACAAGCTGACATGATGACACAAATCAACCAGATCTATCAGTGACAAAATGATCTGTCAAAAACAGAACAAAAATCAACCATGTCTATTCAATTCTGTTGAGATTGCCAAAGATGTTCTCAGATGTTGTTGCTAAAAGACATAAATGCTTAAGAAATTCACACACACACACAGAAATACGCATGCACTTATTCAAAAACACACATCATGAGTGATGTGGTGCAAAGACAGTTTGAGAGCTGTCTCTGTTTTATCAGAAGAAACATGCATGCGCGCACACACACACATACACACAAATGAGGTGCAGAGCTGTGTGAGAGTTGGTACTGATAGAGGGAAAAATACACACACACACACACACACACAGTTCTGACAGTGACAGCTTCTCTGCTGTCTACTGGAGACACAAATGCTGACACCACAGCAAGGGACTTAACAAAGGACACTGGGTACTATATGTGCATATGTGTGTGGTTGTGATGACAGACAGCAAGGACAGATAGATGAAGAATAAAACAAAGTATCTAAACACACATTCCTCCCACAGTGAGTGTGTATGTGTGTAAACTACAGATTTATGAGAGTATCTGAGATGTCAGCAAGTCAAAGAGTATGCGTGTATTTACAAATACAGTCTATAAATATATATGGTGTATGTATCTGTCAGTGTGTGTAAATCCTTGATCGGCGATTGCATTTGCCTAGACATGTAAGTAAGTCAGAATGAGTATGAATTAATCTTTCCATTTACAATACACTGAAATTTACTCAATATTCGAACGTGTGCGCTGGCTTGTGTGTGTATCGGTGTATGCCTGTATATATAGCATGTGTGCATGTGTCATGTGTGAGTGCTGCTGGTGTGTCATCAGATCTCACTCCATATCTCTGGGCCACCACATCGTTGAGGCTGCGCTGCTCCCTCTCTGCCTGCTCCTTCATCCTCTGGAAGCTCTTCCTCAGCCAGCTCAGACCACCGTCATCTACCACTGCCCCTGGGGGGAGGGAGGGAGGGAGGGAGGGAGGAAGAGAGTGGAAATGTGTGAATTTGAATTAATACACACGGAGAAGTGCATATTTGTTCATTCCCATCCAAAAAATTCCCATCCACAGATTTTTAGATTGTCAAAGAAACCAAGTCTAAACCTCCATTTTGTATTTTTGTGAGTCTGTCTCTGATGTCCATTGCAAGCCATGTTTGTATTTACATATTTGTCTGTCTCTCCAGTCAATAGTCAGTAATACTAACAGGCATGAAGTGCCATGAAGTGCCCGCCCCGGATTAAAAAAAGAGATGAAGAGAGGAAGGTAATGGGAGACAGGGAGGGATGTAGCAACCTGAAATTCAGAACATACTGTAGGTTCTTGGCATCATTTGAAAATTCACATTTTAGATTAGAGCAGGAAAGGAACAGGGGTGTCACAAAAAAATAAAAGAAAGAAGAGGTGAGAAAGTTGGAGGACAGGAATTAATGTTGTTTTTCCTGAGAACCTGAAAATAAAAAAAATCCTGAAAAACACATCAAGCAGATGTAGGAAAAGAGAGCAGGAGACAGAAACAGGAGAAGAAGGGAGGCAAAATAGAGGTAAGGAAAAGGCGGGTGAGAAAAGGTTGAAGACACTCAGGAGTTTTTAATCTGTGGGAAATCAATGTTTTTTCACAACAACTTCCCAGAGAAATGGGACATGCCAGAGATACTGGCCAAAACCACAGGTCAGTCTGGGTGGTCAAGGTCACTACTGAGTCAGTGTGAACCGTTCGCTGCACTCCATTCTTAAGCTTTTCACCCTAAATCCCTTCTACAGAATGGGAAGCGAGTTCGCCCATTAGTGAAGATGTAAAGCAGTTGGGATGAGAGGCACAAGATCAAAGTGCAGCCAATGTTTCAAACGCACAAATACATACTCACACACACACACACACACCACTCTACGTACTTCCCCTGACCCCATAATTCAAACCCAAGATAAGGAAAACTACATTCCCTTCTTGCACACAGTTTGAACGGGAAAAGCAAGTGTGTGTGTGTGTGTGACTGATGTGCTTCTGTCAGCTTATTCTGCCATGCTGTTAAAACGAGGCTTACTAGGGACAGGCCACACCAACTCCAGAGGGAAGTGTACTTACTATGTGGAGATAAGAGACACACACACACACACACCTGCATTTGCTTGTCAGCTTAAAAGAGCTTAGTCCCTCTCTCTCTGCCTCTGTCTGTCTGTCTTTCTGTTTGTCTCTCTGTCCGTCTCTCTCTCTCTCTCTCTCTCATAAAATCCCTGACTCAGAATCTGTCTCTTGCTCTATCTGTCCTCTCTCTCTTCTGTCAGTCCTCTATGTTCAGCCTTCTGCCTACTTTATTTGACATCTAACTATTTCTTGTTTCTAACTTAATATTTCAAAAACACAGATGCATCTATCATTAAAAACAAAATGTAAGCAAAGGTCTTAAGATGACTCATGACTTTAACAGTAATCTATAATGTGCTTTACTTTCATGTCCACAATCATTTGGAATGAGGTGTAATTTTTCTCAAATGGTGGATATCTCATTTTGGAATTAAACTCTTCAACTAACTACTGCCATTTGAAACAGACAAAGCTGTGCATCCCCACCTTAGTTCTCCTGCAACACACCTGAATCTAATTTTGAGCAGTGGTATGACTGGTAGAGATAACCACACATCTCTTTTTGATGTGATGTGTTTTCAGTGAAGTTCAGAAACGTGAACGTGGAGATGAGGTCACTGGAGGTCTACCCCAGTGGCGCCTCAGAGGTAGTGGAACACCAAAGGAAAGAGGGATTACGCTTGTCTATGTTAAAAAAAAAAAAAAAAAAGAGAATAGATTTATTGGTGTAAACCAATAAGCCGTGCTGTCTGCTTGGGGCGGGCGCCTGTGAGGGAGACGGCCAAGAGTTCACAATGTGAGACACATACACACACACTCATACATATATAAATCCTTGACAGGCAAATGGAGGGAATGAGACAGAGAAGGAGGAAGAGAGACAGAGAGAGAGGGAGAAAAAGAGGGAAGAATGATGAGAAGCTAAAGTGGGGTGATTAGTGTCAGTGTCCCAGTATTTCACATGGCAGGAAGGGTGTTTGTTGTTTTAGAGCACAAGCCAGATGTTTGAGAAGCCTCATCTGGATGAATTAAAAAGACAGTAGCAAACCAAGACACACATACATATATTATATGTCAATATTCCTGTATATGAGCAAACTATCACATTTATTATGTGATTTATATTGCACATTACACAATATTCCAGTACATTACAGATGCACATGTTTAATCTCCCTTACTTCATTTGCAACATTTCAATCACCTATTCCAGTCTGCGGATATAATATTAAATTAATTAATTCGAGAAGTCTATCATGTACCAACACCTGGGAGAGGAGAGGGGACAGACAGAGGAAAGGACTGAAGGAGGACTGAAAAGAAGGGATGAGGTGAAAAGGAGGGAGAGAGTGGGAGAGACAGAGTGCAAAGCGCTGTAAGAGAATGGGGGAGGGTGTACGTAAAGTGTGGGAATGTGGAGGAGCCGGCTGACCTATCTGAAACGACGATTTTCTTATCCGGAGGGGAATGGTGAGGCAACAGTTACATAACAAGTTTAGAAACCAAGTCTGAAAGTTAGGGCAACATTTTGAAGCAACGGAAAAAAAGCAGAGTTGGTTATGTGTATATGAATTCCACTTGCGATAACATTAACATTTGCACAGAATTTCTTCCCTTATCCAACTGTTTTGGAGACTCCCGTGGCTTCGGGGATCATCTGAGTTATGGGTTATCAGCTTGCTGGCTTACTGACAAGTAATAGAAGCAAAACTCCTTCTCTGTAGTTTAGTTTGCACAACATAAACACCCACAAAGAGGCAAATAGTGCAGATGAGGCAAAGGACCAAATGAGCTTCAAAACACAATCTCACCTTACACCTGATACAACACATTCAAATTAAGGTGTACATAAATTAATGGCTTCTACGATGGATTTTTCCCTGCATGATAGGTACATTGGCTCTGATTCTGAGGGGCTGACACCAAAACATAATGTTTATGGTTCATATTTTAGATAGCTGGACGGCTAGCGTGGACGGCTGCCAAAGACTATTTATAATTTTGCTATGTAAATGAGCCTTGTTTCATGAGCGCATAGTGCTTAAAGTTATAATGTTCAACACAACTGCCACTTGAATGCTCTGTGAAGTGATGCCTTTGCTGCGTTGTGATATTTTATAGATTCCTGTAGGGAAATTCTTTTTCTTTTTGCTTGTTCCCCTCCAGAGGAAAGTCAGAAGTCGGGTTCAGATATAGAACAGCAAACCAGGAGCTGATAGGGAACCAGTGTCTTGCACAAGGACACTTCAGCAGGGTGGATGATTACCGATTGAATAACGGTCACCGTCCTCATCACGGCACCCGGCTGCCTCTATGGTCACTTCTCTGCCTTCTGGGTCTCCTCCATCAAATCAATGCTAATTTCCATGAGAATATCCTCAAACACTGTACTGAAGCCGTCTACACTGTGCCTGTAGAATCAGCATTCAGTGGGGTTTATCTGAATGGAAATGTCTGTTCTACTGGGGTCTGTTATCACCTCTCTTTGCTGCAGTACCAGCCTTCTCCTCTGGGGGCAGACCGCTCCCTCCATCCTTCCAGTATGGGTTCAGCTCGAGCTTGTGCAGACCAGCCTGAGGGAACCACAAACAAACACAGACACACACACATTTGAATCATTTCTGTATATCCACAACAGCACAACAGGGGCACGTATTATAAAGACAGAGAAAAAAAGAAACCCTGCAGACACCCATGAGCATGCACGCACACACACACACGGGTTTTGTCTGTTTCTCTGTCCAACACTTCTCAGTGGGATGCCCTCTGTTGCCTTGGTAACCATGGAGTTGGTAAAATGAGGAAATTGACTTTCACAACCTTTTCATAAAGTGTACAGTACATGTACACACACAATCACTCTTTTTCTCCCTCCCTCTCTCCCACTCACACACACACACACCTGTTCAATGGCCTGAGCCTTGGCTCTCTCCTCCTCTTTCTGCCGTTCTTTCTCAGCCCTCCTGTCTGCTGTGGACGTGGTTCTCATCGTCAAGAAGTCAAAGGTCATCCACTCATCTCTCTACAGGATGGAGAGAGCAAGGGAGGGGTGGATGGGTGACAGACAAGACAGACAAAGAGAAAGAAGAATGTATAGATCGAGGGAAGGTCAATGAACACTTCATGACATGAACACACGCACACAAACGCACACAAACGCACAAAGAGTGTGTATACACAAAGAAAAAAATCAACTATTACATCTATTACAAATTTGAATCAAAACACTCTGGAGTCAAACCTGGGATAATGGTTAGAGATGTGATTTTCTTTTCTATACACTTAAGAAAACCCATTCCTGGCCAAAAACCCATACATATAACATCTAACAATTTCTCCAAGAAAGATCAATCATTTTGTAGTCCTTTCAATAACTAGCCTATCCATACATACATGTCTGGTTTTGAAGATCTGATACCAATGACAGTAAAATTCAAGTGTAACCGTAGTCTAAGACTTTCAGCCTTTAAAAAGGTACAATAAGTACAATTTTTATTGTCCCATAGCTCCAAATGAGCAATATATCCGTGGGGGGTTGATAGGGTTGTTGATTAATACCAATGACTCAACAATTACTTCACTAGGTGCTGAGATTTCTGCCTTTCAACACTCACTTTCCAGCCCGTACTGTTTTGGAATGAAACCTCGCTGCCCACTGGAATTTCAAGACTCTTCCAATCTCCTTCCCCCATGTACTCGCATTCTCAACATCTAAACGATGGAGGACGGTGCTACGAGTGAGCGACTGGCACCACATTTTGTTCTCAAGCCAAAGAAGCAAATGATGAAGCGGTATTAACATTACAGCATTTTGCGTCGTGATACATTACCTCTTCACTAGGCCTAATTAGCGAGCTTAGTCATCTCTGTTGTGAAAATGTGACTTATTTGTGCCAACCACAGGCCACCGCAAGCTGTGCCAAAAACCTGTCAATGTTGTTGCAATTCATTAGTCGCATAGATTACTTATTGTCCTTTTAATATAACACATTTCCCACAAGAGGCTGATACAAACATGTCTAGCAACAGCCTTGTTAGACAAATTATCTCAAGCTACCAAAGATGCTCTGCTACAGTTGAGATGTGTTTGTAAATCCTGTTACTAGTTGGCATCAATGTGTACTGTGGGTCAGAATACAACGCTTTTCCCTACAAGGTAATCTTGTCTGTCTTACTATGGTTGTGCGATCTTCCTCATGGAAGGAACCAGCAACATGGGGAAAGGTCGAGGATGGTTTACTGAGGTATGAACTATGATAAAATTAGAAAAATAAGTTGGTTATTTGATATCTGATTTTTAAGTCTGATAACAAACATCAAACGGGGCACATGCCCCTTCATTGTGAATGGACATGACACTAGCTGATTCATGATTATTCATGTACACAAATGAACATAAACTATAAAGAATGAACTGCCCATGATCTTTGTAATAATGTGAATTCTTTGTTTCAGGGTGAATTTTCGCTGTTCCTTCAATCAATTGCCAGTAAATTCTTAACAGGATATGGATCTTCATCAAATAATTGCTGATCAATGAAATTGGCTGCTCAACTGGAAAGCAACACTTTAATGGTCTCTAGTGTGTGTGTGTGTGTGTGTGTATTTTGTATGCATGTAAGCCTCTGTGAGCCTGGTGATTGATAAACAATCGGAGACAGTCAGCAAACTAAATAGGCCCCATTAAGGCCAGAGTCTATTGATTAGCCGCTTTCCCACTGAGCGCACAGTGGTAGCAAGTGCACAGTCTGCACGTCTCACACACACAAACGTTAATTTGTTATCAATCGTGTTATCTTTGATTCAAATATATAACAATATTTGTGTCCACATAAGCTGCTGATGTGGGAATAGGAAAATTTGTGATGAAAATAGAACAGAAAATATTAAAAAAGATGTAATCATTATTTTATAAGTGATTACATGCAGCTTGGCAGGAGAGCAATACTGAACTTGACTCGCCACTGGAAACGATTCAAATACGATGTATCTGTGGGACTGGGTAGAGGGAGGTACCTGGGCATTTTGGGCCGGGCTAGAGTTGCTCTCTGCAGGCTTGGCCTCAACAGGAATCTGCCAGGCTTTAGCAGCTTTTGTCTCCACCTCTGGCTGGGCCTCAACCCACTCCCCCTCTGAGTCCTGAAAGACAGAGAGAGGATGAGAAAGAGAGCGAGAGATAGAGAAAAATAGAGATGAAGAAGGAGAAAAGGAGAATGAGCGCTGATGTCAAAAAGGAGCAATGGAAGAAAAGATGAAGGAAGGAGGAAAGAGGTCTAAGGCCCAAACGCACTGAAAGCGATAATTGACGCGCCTCATTTGACGCGCGTCAATTGATGCTCCTATGGCGCACTGCAGGCATCAGATTTGAAATGCCAACACCACAGAACCAGCAGTATTTTGGTAAAAGGTCGCTATTTATATGTAGGCAGGCACAAGTTTGTATGCTTTACAGATACTCCCCGTTCATTTTCTATACATTTCTATTTGAGTAGCCTTTAACGTTACGTTACATAAGGCAGGAGGGCAACTGTTGGGTGCGTGCTGCTGCTTTCCTCAGTTGGTTGGCAGCAGAATACGGTAAAGCCACTGGGGACCAGCCATCTCATTTCATCTTTTATTTTTTCTTCCAGGTGGGTGAAAGTCACATAAAGCACAGCTAATCATAACTCTATACTATGTTAATTAATTGCTGTTGTTAGGTTTATGTAGCGAGTAAGTTTTATGACCAGTAGATGTCAGTAAACGTTCATGACAGATGATATGGGGTGGGTCTGTTATGCTAACGTAACTACCAAGGCTCTAAGCTTTTATTTTTCTTATTTTCAGTAGGCTATCTGACATGTGACAACACAGCAGTTCAGATCTATAGCAGTATAGCTGTTGGCAGTGGTAGTTGTTTTCGTTTAGCATTGCAGAATTACAATTGTACTGTTCATAAAGTTTTAAGCTAAGCTAACGGTAGCTGTCACCTGTTGCCATAGTAACAGTAAACAGTCAGTAGTTTGCAGTCATATATCACAGGTCGTTTTTGGACTTCAATGATGAGCTTCTCCTCGTCCTGCTTTGGCTGCTCCTCAAGTCGGCTGGCTAATGTTAGTTTTTTTTTTTTTTTTTTTTGGTGGCCGTCTAGTTTGATCAAGCGCTGATGTCAGCTCCCCGCTACATATCACTTCTTCTTCTTTGGTTTTACCGGCGGACTACACCACCTACTGTCCCGGAGTACTCTCCAAACAGGTACTGCGGCTGCAGAAAAAACTCCTCATTTGACGCTCCAAAATCGAAACAAGGTCGGAGTAGAGGCGTCAAGGCAGTTTGGACGCGCCTCATAACGCTTTTGGTGCGCGTTCGGCCATTTAAAACAATAGGTGTACTTCAAAACGCGCGCGTCAGACGCTTTCAGTGCGTTTGGGCCTGCTTCCATTCTTCTCATCATCAACCTGGTTCCTACATTTCATGGACCAGCATTTGCTCATTACACATTCATTATATCTCCTTGTATGAAGTGTCTGAAATTTAATTTTTGCCTCACCTGCCAAGGTCTGGTAAACTAAAATAATTTATCTGCCACAAACAATTTTACCGGCCAAAATAATAAATATTATTTTTTCGTAGAAATATGTCGCCCTACCTGATTTCAATGCCATTCTGTGTATAAAATCAGGTACTGTGTCTTAATTTAAAACATTTTCATTCACTTATACAATGGATCAAGTTTGTAATTTATCAACAAGTGCAGCAGAATTCAAATTACAAGAAAGCATTTTGAAGTGCAGTTTCAAAGTTTGAGGACAGGTAAAGGGCAAGTACTATATAACTGAACTGAGGCATTAAAACATTATCATCTCAAAAAGTTACCAGCCAGTGTGGCAGATGATCCTTATTGATTTATCAGCATTTGTCACTTAGCAGGTGTTAATTTCAGACCCTGCTTGCATTGGACATACTGTGCAACATGGCTTATGTTCCCACCTCTGAGCTGTCATTGGAGACGTCTCCTGCCGCTGCTTTCTTCTTCTCCTTCTTGGCCTTCTTCTTCTTCTCCTTCTTACTCTTTTTAGACTTCTTCTCTTTCTTCTTCTTGCCCGTGACAGAGACCTCCTGTGGGGGAATTCAGATTTAAACAAGTTTCACACCTGGGGTTATAGCTTGTTGTTAAGATGCAGTAAATTCCAAGAGCCAGTCCTCATCTATGTCAGTTTATCCAGGAATATGCATCTCCAGGATGGCACATCAACCATGTTTTTTTGTGATATGCGCATGCATGTGTGAAACAGCTTTGGCTCTTACCTCTTCTAACTGCTGCAGCCGCTGGTTGACATCAGGGAGCATCCAGGTGTCTTCTCCTCTCTGCCTCTTCAGCTCCTTCCTCTTCTCTTCTTTCTCATACTGCTGCTTGGCCTGGGCAAGAGGATGGGAGAGGAATAAGGAAGAGTGAGGAAGGGAAGGAGAGAGAAGGGGACAATTGGAATAGATGGAAAAAGTAAAATGGCTCAGAGAATGATTTTTAATGGGTAAGTGTGCCTTTGTTCAGGATTGATATGATACACTTATCATATGAGGCTCATGTTGATATAAAAGACAAACATTCCACAGCAAGTCCACAAAAGCAGACACTTGTGAATGGAGCAATACAGGCCGCACACCGGCCTGATATTGCAGATTAGAATCATGATTTTATGGCTCCTAACTTCCAAAGAGTTTTTCAGTCTCACGGTTACTATCTGCTGTCTTATGCAATAGCAGTAATGTTTAGCCTATATAATGTTTATTTTGGTTAAGTTTATGAGTTCTTCATATGTCAATTCCTCTTCAAACTCAGCAGAACAAACTGGACCCATGTATACCTTTGCTAATGACCAATATAACCAATGCAATAACCACAGGTGAGCTGGACAGAAATTGTGTTTACACACTTTCCTCCTCAGCGCTTTGTATCTCTCCTCTGTATTGCTCATCTCCAGAATAGGAGGGGGGGGGCATGTGGCAACAGTGTAAACACAGATGCTCAGCAAAGAGATAACGCACAATTAAGGCGGCATGTGCCTATGTGATGACAACAAAGAGGCTGAGCTAATCTTATAATTGGACACTGGGCACACACTTGGACGTGACTGTAGATGTGGCCATTAAATAAAACCTCTGAAAAAACAGATTCAAGGCTCTTATCGCCTCCAGCAGTGTTTGTTCTGCAATTTCCTGCCTGCAGTCTGACTAACAGGATCCCACCAACCCGTCCACATACAGGAACACACAAACATTTTCCACAGAGAGTCTGCCCATTCACAGCCCTGAAATACACCGTTTACCTAATGACGGCTCCGCAAAAACTACACTACTACGTAGTGATGCGCATCTGCAGCTAACGTAACGTCAAGCTTTCGTAAACAATCTGAATCAAGCTGGATATTCGGTTAGCTTAGTTGTTGCACTGTTAGCTTACTTAGCTTGTTAGCGTTTGTTTGGGTTGAGCGGGATTGATTTAAACCGTAACTGAGACCGACGTGATGAACCATACTTCACATATAGAGTCGCTGTAAACAACATGCACAGCTCATACCTTTTCTATCACATCTTGGCGTGCTTTCCGCTTATATTCCTTTCTGTCTTCAATGCTGCTGGTACTTTCAAAACTGCCTCCGTACGCAGCCATGACACTGCCGTAAATATGTTTTCGTTAAACGTCGTAAAGCGTTTACGTCAAGCAAGCAACGACTCTTGGTGATTGTAGTGCAAAAGGCTGCGCTACACAGATTACAGATGAAGAGGTTGGCCAAATCTCGTTCAAATTAAAGAATTGAACCAATAAACTAAACTAAAATGTTACACATTATACATCCCTCTGGTCACTCCCATGATAATAATGTGAAAGGTGTAAATAATATTTTCACTTGGCTATATCCACTCCATACAGGTGCAATATACAAACAGTAACGTTAGTAGCCTGCAAATCCACAAGGATGGACCAATACCACATTTTCAGCGTGAAGAGACTTGGTGTAAATGCTAAATTTTGCGGACACCAAGTATAGGCTACCAATCAATCAATGTATCAATACAGGTGGAATCCATGCACAGTAGCCTATGCAGAGACCTAACAATGTGTGAGAAGCAAGAGAGGCAGGAAATGGAAGTTGCTGGTTGCCATTATACAAGGCACATGGTGAAGGACTTTGGTGTTGGGTATTCTATATTGTATTACTCTGTAGGCTATTATTCTGTGATGTCAATACCCTATTTTTGCTTGGTATATGTCCATTAATCAGTTACTACCAGTGCATTAGACTACATTATATTGGTAGACTGTGTGGGGACCCACAGGCAACAGGCCTGTAAATCATTTTGTGTCTAGTCTTTAGCATGTCAAGAGAATAAACAGCACAGCTTGTTGTCCAGTTTAGGACAAACGTGGTTTGACACTGGATCAGGCTACTAATGGTCTTTAAATGAATGAGGGGAAAGCAGCCTTGTGCTTTCGATCTTGTGCTAAATGTGTCCCTGCCATGCTGTGGAAACTTTTAACTGAATTTACAGGAGAAATTCACACAGTTCATTACTGCATCTGTCTCTAGTGGGATTTTTTATTTTGTTTGTTTTATTTCAAGTCAAATGCAACACTCATAATTACACGGGTTTCAGGTCATTATTAGAGGCACAATCCACCAGGGAAACCACTGATAAATATTACAGTTAGCCTATTTCAATAAAAAGCTCTCTTGGCTCCTGCGAGCTGACGGTTTTAAATTCACTAGCAGCCAGCCAGATCAATGGGCTTCGCCTGGGGGAAACACATCTTGAAATCTTTAATTATCTCTCCAAATGTCAAGTGGCTATCTGCTGCCAGACTCAACAACAACAATAACACGCGCACAACAGCACCAGCAGGCACGCGCGCGCACACACAAACACAGTCTCTTTCCCTCACGCATACTCTTGTGCATACATATTATCTCTCTCTCTCTCTCTCTCTCTCACACACACACACACACACACACACACACACACACAGCAGTGTGCTTCACAACAATCAATAAGCCACCGCCGATAAAATCACCAAACAACCGTCAGACCCCCGCCTCGGTCCTGTCGCTCACATTACGGTCCGTTTGTCTCCGCGGGTCCCGGTGGATTGAGGAACCACAGGGGTAATTTACCGGGAGCCGCCGGCCAATTACCTACCTGCCACATAAGGGCCACACCAAATAACCGGGCTGCACTCTGCCGCTATCAATAGCCCATTATCCTAGGATTCATTCTGTCTTTACAACCGTCTGGTAAAACGTATCTTCTTAATAGGCTGTAGAGAGTGTGTGTGTGTGTGTGTGTGTGTGTGTGTGTGTGTGTGTGTGTGTGTGTGTGTGTGTGTGTGTGTGTGTGTGTGTGTGTGGGTGTCTGTCTGTGTATGAGGGATAAGGTGCAATCTTCACTGCTAAGACTCCCGTGCCCGGGCCAATGCGGTCCATGTCAGAGTAAAATTGTAGTGATCCCATCTGGATTACTTCCCTCACCATACTTCAATGCTTTGAGGCCAGATGGCAAACTAACAATGTTGAAATCAATTTTGCACCCTACAATAATGTTGATCCACGAAAACCGACACAAAAATCAATGCTATTTCAATTGAAATTAAATCATTGATTTAACATCAATCAACATTGAAACTAAAATTAAGCCTTCTTTCTAGAAAAAAAAACATTTTCTATTTTTCATTGTTTATACATTGTATTATACGTATTATAGCCTATAATTGAATTAATGAGATTATATTTAAATGGATGTCCGTTGAAAGAGGTTTTATTTCCTTTACTTGAGTGACTTGTTAGCTGAGACTGACATGGTGTTTTACTGGCAAGTCAACACAGCATACTGCGGCACATAAAGCAGGTTTAGTTTGATATTGGTTACATGTGATACATTTGATGTTTAATCAATGATTGAATTTGAACTGAAGTAACATTGATTGTCAGTGTCAATGCTGGATCAACATTCTTTCAGGGTGAAAAGCTGATGTTGCATCAATGTAAAATGATGCAATAACACTGATTCTACATTGATACAATATTACTTTGCTATAAAGTAAAATGACTGAAAGACTGAGAATTATGTGGAAAACTCAATTTTGATTAAAGAAAAGTAAAATACTACTATAATACCAGTGGTGGAAAGTAACTAAGTACATTTACTCAAGTACTGTACTTCAGTACAATTTTGAGATACTTGTACTTTACTTGAGTATTTCCATTTGATGCTACTTTATACTTCCACTCCACTACATTTCAGAGGGAAATATTGTACTTTCTACGCCACTACATTTATTTGACAGCTTTAGTTACTTTTTAGATGCAGATTTGACACAATGGATAATATAACAAGCTTTTAAAATACAACACATTGTTAAAGATGAAACCAGTGGTTTCCAACCTTTTTGGCTTTTGACGTCTTACAAAAAGCAGTGTGTAGTCGGGGTCACATTTCAGATGTCTGTGAGTTGTTAACAGCTCCACCAAATAGTGATTTTTCCCTCTAAACCTCACATGGTTTCATTTCAATAAATGTTCAAATGATCCAATATTTCAGCAAAAATCAAAGATTAGAGAAAAAGTCCAAAAACTGAAAACAGATTTGTGTATCAGAACTTTGTTTTTTCTTCTTTCCTCTCCCATTAATCATCTCACGACCCCTCAGATTGATCTGGTGACCCTTTGGAGGGGCCTGACCCCTAGGTTGGGAACCACTGGACTAAACTAGCTAACTGTAGTTCAAACTAGCTCCACCTCCAGCAGCTACAACAGTAACATGCTGCTTACACACTGATGCGGGACCAAACCACTACTTTGACTTTAATACTTTAACTACATTTTGCTGCTAATACTTATGTACTTTTACTTAAGTAGGATTTTTCATGCAGGACTTTTACTTGTAATGGAGTATTTTTACATTGCTGTATTGGTACTTTTACTTAAGTAAAGGATCAGAGTACTTCTTCCACCACTGTATAATACAAATAATACTACTTATGATTCGAAGCTCACAGTCTGTAGTTTTGTAGGCTACACTGCGTTGCAAGACTGGTTCACTTTTCTGTCTTACTGGTGTTCAACTTCAATATGTTCGAAGCCATCAGATAGAACCGTTCACATGTAACCATAACAACCAGCTCAGAGCCAACCCAGGCTACAACATATTTAAATGTGGTTTCAACTCAGCCTACTGTTACTACTTGAGGTTCCCTTGATTTTTATTGAGAGACACTTCACGAGTGGACACATAATATGATAAATGAAGTGCTCCTTGTTCAGCTACTTAAAATGTATAACATGGGATATAATATGGGGAAGGATAAGCCACTTTTACAGTTGAGTGCGGTAGCCTCTGATTAAACATCCTCTTGTGTTTGTACTACAACATTTTCCAAACAATATCACTCAGGTGAGAAGCAACAGTGCTGCTAAGAGTGCATCAAGTGTGTAAAGGTGACTTCTACAATGACTTTATCTGAACAACAGCAGAAAACACCAGCGAGTTGACTGCAAAACATAAAAACAGGAGAAAAAACAGCCACAGGCCAGAGGATTTCTTTGTATTCTGACCTTGTGGACACAAGCCCACAGCAAGTAACTTTGCCTTCAGTAAAGCCACAAAGTGGTTAGGGTTAGATGCTCTATATTGGGTCTATTTTCAGGCAAGATATTTAGTATATTTTAATTATTAACCAATGTCCAAATGTTTTGACCCATGGTCCACCACCATGGGGTGCTATCAGACAGATTACAAAGAATGGCTTCCCCCTCATTAAAGGAACAATGCAATCTCTCTTTGTCTAACACATTTTTAACACAAAGGGAAAACATATAACCATCTACAATTCCCCTTGCTGCACATTCCCCACAGCCCACCACCCACGTTACATCTGTGCCCTTTGAGTGGAAAAGGTTGGGCACCCATGGCCTACAGCCTGGTTAGACACTGCTCAGTGAATTTTGAGCAGACACTGAGGGCAGGATAAGGAGGATGGAAGAGGGGAGAAGCAAAGCAGTGACACAAAGATTAATGCTGCTGAACTACACGGCGGCACTCTGGAGAATCTTAAAGAGACCCAAAAAGCCTGGTTTCCAGACTGTGCTTATTGCCTATGCTGTTCATTTTCCCCCTAAACATTATCTCTAGATTCCTTCCTGCCCCTTGTTGCTAAAATAAGTCATTATCTTGCTGGGCTTTCTTTTCAAATACACTAATAATACTTTCCATCAGCAAATAGCAATTGTTTTTAACTGCTTGGGTACCAGATTGGTGGATTTACTGCAACAGGAGAGTTAAGACAGTGTTGGGTAAGTTGTGTCAGAAGTCAACTGAATTGACTTTGAAATATTTCCTGTAATTGTCTAAACTTTCTAGGGCTCATCCAACGCAGTACACCAAATAGGCTAGTTTAAACAAATGCTAACAATTATTTGCAAATAGCATTTAATCAGGGTCTTCTTTTAACCCTTACTCTAAGCATACTGACTGACCTATCATGGACAAGCAACCGAGTAAGAAGAAGAGCACAACAATGCCTCGCACTTAGTAAAATCTTCATTTATTTGAAGGGCACTTGTTTTTTCAGGTTTCTCTTTTATTTACATTAATAAGAGATGACAAAATTCAATATTACCTTGCATTGCATGACTTAACAGCATTCATATTTTGTCCATAAATGTGTTACTAGCTAAATTATCTGCTTTGTTTGCAGTCATTGCATTTTCTTTGTAAATCATTTTGCCCAAAAACGAATCTATAAACATTCCAACTGCAGTTTTGTTATCTAGTTCCAAAATCAAACCAGAAAAAAAAAACCTGGAGCCTCCAGCACATATCTCCTACATTCTTTATTACACAGTGTAATAAAGTGTAAGCATGAAACTTTTTTACTGATCTTACTTCACTGCAGACAGTCAATGAAGTAAGATCAGAGAAAAATAGTTAGCCTATGACACCAGTTCCCTGAATGATGGTAGCTGGCTGCTATGCCCTAGCATGTGTGTGTGTGTGTGTGTGTGTGTGTGTGTGTGTGTGTGTGTGTGACTCTGTCTGTCTGTCTGTGTGTTCCTCAGTCCTTCTCCAGTATGACACACCAGTTGCCCTGGTCATGGTAGCTGGTCTGTACTGTAGCCCCGGCCACCTGATGGCACAGCTGCTCCAGCTCCCCCTGCTGGAACACATGGTAATAGCGGTGGAACACAGGTGCTGCACTGGATTTAGGCTCGGACTGCAGACTGGAGCTGGAGGCTTGACTAGTGTCAGCACCTGGACTGGGTTTAGACGTAGAATCTGATCTGTGAGTGGTATCACTGGGATCAAGGCTTGAACCGGGAGCTGGGTCAAAACCTAAACTGGTGTCAGGTTTAGAGTCTTGGCTGGAGCTGGGGTCTTGTTTGGGGTCAAGACTGGTTTTGGAAGTCGAACTAGGAGCCGATATGGAGGCTGGGCAAGGACTTGTGGCTCTGTTGGAATCCAAACCTGAACTGGATTTAGGGTTGGAGTCGGGATTGGGGATTGGAGGAACAGAAGCGTGGGCATCAGTGGAGGAGTTTTCTGAAGTATTTTTGGACCTGCCTTTCCTTTTACCCTTCTTCCCTTCCTCTCCTGTTTCTCCCTCTCCCCTTCCTCCTCCTTTCCCCCCTTTCAGATGCCAGGGAACCAAAAGATCCTGGGTGTGGAAGGCCGTGCGATTGGTGTGCACACTCAATTTCCCATCAGGCACTTGGCTGCCATCTGATGTGTTGTCTAAGGGGCTGTGGCTCCCTGCCTGCTTTTTGCTGTCGTCTTTTAAATTTCCGCTGGTGTGGACACTCAATTTCCCATCAGGCACCTGGCTGCCTTCTGATGTGCTGTCTGCAGTGAGGTGGTTCCCAGGAGGCTCTTTGTTGTAGTCTTTGAGGTACTTGGACCTCTGCTTGTTGTATTCTTGCTCAAGGGCCCAGACGTAGATGAGCGCTCGACCGCCAGGCTTCAGCAGTCGCACCAGCTCCCTCACTGCAGCCAGCCGACGCTCCTACAATGCGCACACACACACACACACACACACACACACACACACACACACACACACACACACACACACACACACACACACACACACACACACACACACACACACACACACACACACACACACACACACACACACACACACACACACACACACACACACACACACACACACACACAGGGTCTTTTATGAGGCCAATTAATTTTCATGATGAGCAATTAAGTGGTACATTATGTCTTGATGTGGGATGACCTCTGCCAGTAACTCTGTGTGTATGTGTGCGTGTGTGTGTCTTTCAGTCCGTCTGTCTCTCTCTGTCAGTCAATCTGTGTGAGTGTTTCTGTGTGCGCCCCTGTGTGAAGAAATGGTATGTGACAGCTATAGAGATAAGGGCATCACAGGTCCTGAATATGTGTGTGTGTGTGTGTGTGTGTGTGTGTGTACCTGTGTGGAAAAGTGGTGTATGACAGCTATAGATATACAGGCGTCGCAGGTGGCTGTTCGTAGCGGGACGTCAAGGGCATCAGACACAAACGCCTGGTAACCCCTCTCTGCACAGATCTGGACCAAGGCACTGCTACGGTCACAACCCACCTGAAGGGAGACAGAATACACACACACACACACACACACACACACACACACACACACACACACACACACACACACACACAACACACACAGACATACAGACACACACACAGAGTGTTGAGTGGTTGAGTCCGCCGTCTCTGAAGCCACATGTGAGCCTTTACTGGCCCAGCATCAAATCCTGGCAGAGCTTTCCCTCCTGTGTCTCCAACCCCTTGGTGTCTCCCTACTCTGTCTACCTCCCTACTTTCCAACTGTCTAATTCAATTAAATCATGCTTAAGCTGAGTGGACTGCCAACTCTACTTAAAAAAATTAGAAGAAATTGAGGAAGCCAGTTTCCTCCTGTTAAACACATTTTAGCAGAAAAATAATGCTGATTCTCATTTTGAGATTATTTCACCCCATTAAAAATGTGATATAGAACCACTTAAATAGCAGTCAACAGTTCCTCGAGCCAGTGAGTAGAAGGGGAAAGAACAGAGAAGACAGAAAAAAGAGTCGATAAGGAATGTAAGAAAGATAGAGGGAGGTGGACAGAGAGAAGGGAGCGCGGGGGGGAGGGAAAATGAGGAGAGGGGGACTGTGGTAGGGCAGGGGAGGGTAAAAAGCGATAGAGGGGAAAATAGAGGGGAAAGGGAAGGGAAGGAGGGGGAGTCAGGAGAGAGAGAGCAAAGTATGGACTACGGACGTTATGGGAAGAAATGTAACAGGGAACAGAGAAAAGGAGGGAGAGGGGGATGGATGGCAGTAGTAATAATTTCAATACATTTTGTCTCAGGGAAAAATGCAATTAAGCTTCATGAATCATATGATCTCTTCCCAAAACAGATGGGGTGTAGTGAGAGAGATGCTACACATCTGAACAGACAAACACACACACACTCTCTGTCTCTCTCTCTTTCACACACACACTCTCTCAATCTCTCACACACATGCTACATTCATGTAAACAAAGGTCAAGTGTTTTCATTTCAATTACAAGCTGTGAAGGTTAATAGCGTTAATCTGCAAAGGTAAAGGGTGGGATGAGGAGAGAGAGAGAAAGGGGGAAGAGGAAAGGAGGAAGATATGGCAGAGAGGGAGAGGAAGAGGGAGAGAGAGGGAGAGAGAGAGCGAGAGCGAGACAGGCCAATTCAATTCAGAAAGCCACTGAGTGACTTGCATGCACACAGTATTCTCAATAATGATTTATCACGGTTAAGGTCTAAGTCGGGATAAGCTGCTTATACGCACCTCCAAATCCCAACCATGAATATCCGGGTATGCATAAGTAAACAGAATATTCAGAATATTGCCATGGAAACTGAGCTAATGCAAACATTGACAACCAACAGTAATTGGGATAAGAAGAACACATGCCTCCGTATCCAGGATATTATCAGTGTATCTCATAACAGGAGGAACAGCTTATCCAAGTTATTTTAAATGGGATATGATGTTTACATGAGCCAACTCAAAAACAGGACAGGTAATAACTGATTATGGATATTTGTGTGCAATGTAAACACACTCACCAAGGCATTACCACCAACTCCAAGATGACTCATATCAGTATGTAAACAGTAGCTTCTTGTTCAAGGCAAATGTAACGATGCAAGCCTTTGTCTTTTTCTTCACTTAATTAAGAACCTAGCCTAATGAGGTGAGGGAAAGGTTTTGTCAATCAATCAATACTGATATAAACACTGTGGCAAACTTAAATCTAGCATATCAGGTACAGAAAGAGTCCTGGATTACAATAACATCTGTAAGACTTGCACACAGCAACTCTGTTACCTTTTTCGTTTTATATATTTGTAAAGACACTGAGGTCCTGACATTTGCACTTATTTTTGGTTGCTTTGTACTTTTTGTGACATGGGAATCGAAGCTTAATCTACTGTTGAGCTAATTGTAAGTCACTCTGGATAACAGCATCAGCTAAACGCCTAAATGTATAATCAACATCAACATTTATGTTTGTTGAGGAAACTGAATTCTTTTAATGTGTGTCCTGCAATGACAACTCTGTTTTTTAGTATTGCAGGTTTGGGAACCTCACCTTGGTCGACAAGAGCAGGCTTGGTAGCCTTGTCAGAGTGACTTGTAAGGCTATTATTAGGGTTATCGGGGTGAGTCAGGCTCATGTTCACAGCAGACAGGTCCGAAGAAGGCCGGTGCCATCTTGGACTGACCTGACCCCTCCAGAAGCTGTTTGAGCCGCTGCTTTCAGGCTGTCGTTTCTTTTAGCTCGGAGGAAAATCCAGGGTCTCTGTTGTCTCAGCTGTTACCGATTTGCTGAACATCAAGGTCAAGGTCAAAGTAAACTTTATTATCCCATAAGGGGAAATTCATGTGGTCACACACGTCTCGTTTAAAACACAGAGGTACACTGTACATGCACTAACAAACACACACACACACACACACACCAACAGAATATCCTGAGCGATGCTGGCAATACAAAATATACATCATATATAATCTAAATATACAATATACACAATCAAAATACCCACAAACAAAATACAATCTAAATGTACAATATACACAATCAGATACCCAGACCTAGTAATATAGGTGCACATCTATCTCTCATTTAGTAATCTAATTGCTGTAGGCACAAATGATTTGCTGTACCTTGTTGTTCTAATTTTCTGCTGCAGGATTCTGTCGTTTGACCTGATACTCCTTCGGAATTTCAGGTGGAGAGGATGGGTAGGATCATCGAGGATCTGATCAGCCTTTTTTAAAATAAGGTCGTTGTACAGCTGTGCTGCAGACACCTGATCAACCCCAATGATCCTACTTGCTGTCTTCAGCCTGCGCTGCAGTTTGGCATGATCTTGAACACACATATTTCCGAAGGTGCAGATCAGGCCGAAGGACAAAACGCTCTGCAGAACAGATTTGTATAACATCTGGAGGATGCAACGGTCTACTCTAAAGTGATTCAATTTCCTAAGAAAGAACAGCCTCTGTTGTAGTTTCTTAGACTTACTCCATGCACATTCATTGAATCTTAAGCAATCATCAATTTCAACTCCAAGATACTTGTAAATTGAGACCCACTCAACTAATTCACCATTAATCTTGGAGGGGGGAAATATTGTCTGTTTCCTTCTAAAATCTATGACCATCTCTTTCGTTTTCTTTACGTTGACCTTAAGAAAATTATCTGAACACCACTGAATAAACCCTGTGTCTCCCTCTCAAAACCCTCCACCAGATTGTCAGATTTTAGGACCCTACCAATGCTGTGTCATCTGCATATTTAAAATAAGTGTGAGCTGAAGCAGATGCCTGGCAGCCATCGGTGTACAGAGTGTATAAGATGGGGGACAAAACGCAGCCTTGGGGGGCACCTGTGTTGATGATTTTAGGGGATGAGGTAGCAGAATTGAATCTGACTTGCTGACTGCAGTCAGTCAAGAAGTTGTTAATCCACAAAATAATCTTGGGATTTACTCCAAGATCCACCAATTTGCCCACCATCAGGTGGGGTTGGATGGTGTTGAACGCACTGCTAAAATCCACAAACACAATTTTGACCAGGCTAGATTTGCTGAACATGAAATTTCCCCTACACACTTGACACACTGCCGTCTCCTTTTGTACGTCAACTCCTCTTGCACTGTTCTGCTACTACTCATTCACTTGACATGTTTTGTTGTCCATGCGTCTCGAGTGACATGTCACATTTTGATGTGGTTGAGTGTACTGTATTGTTTCCAACCCTGGCTGTAACCTAAATTTCCCCTGGTAGGACAAGAGAATGCGAAGCCAGTACTTAGCGCTTGCCTATGTGTATGTCCAGGCTTCAGCAAGGTTTATTTGGGGTTTTTTCTGTGTTAACACCACAGGCTTCTAGCTCTGTCTTGCCCTCCCTAGTCTTTTTATGAGCAAAAGGAGGACTGCTGTGTGTTTTAGACAATGCATGGATTTCATATCATAATGGCGATAATCCAAGTAGCACTGGCTCGACTCATTACACCTGCCATGAGCACGACTGTGGACAAGAGGAGCCCTTCCATCACCTTGTCATATTCAAATCAGTCTCTTATCACCATGGAACACTGATAAATTGGGCAGTAGTGTGGCTTAGCGAGTAGAAAGACTGCTCTTCAACTGGAGGGCTCAGGTTCAAGCTCCTGTGTTGTCAAGAGTCCAACCTGCTGAAGTGTACTTGAGCAAGACACTGAATCCCTACCGGCTCAAGGGCTGCTGTTCTGTAGCTGACCCTGACCCTGACCGCTGACCTCCCTCTAGAGGTGTGAAAGAAAAAAGAGAATATCGCAATATTATTACTATAACACACAATGCATACTCACTGCAGTCACTTGTGGGTTGACGCCCAGGTATTTTCCGTTCCCGCAGCCACGTCGGCCAGTACGCTCCCCGGTGGAGCGAGGACAGAAAGTGGCAGACGCGGGGCCAGGGGGAGTGGCGGGTGCTGCTGAAGTGGGAGGCGATGGCGTCGTACACCCGGTGCACGTACACCTCCTCCAGACGGGCTGCGTCGGCATGGCAACGTGGAAGTGAGGGGGGAGATGGAGGAGAGGGCAAGGAGGTTGAGGGAGCTCCCTGGCTGTCGCAGGCAGAGGGGAAGGCTGGAGAGAGGGAGGAAGAGGAAGAGAGGAGGAGGAGGGGGGTTGAATGGTCAATGGGGCATTCACAAAGGTTAGCAAATGCATCACACACATACATGTACACATTCATACACCAACACTCATATGCAGACCAAGCACGGCCACTGTGCTGTACATCGATTCAAAATATCAAAAGTCCTTTCAGTATTTCAGTGGTCAAGCATCAGAGCAAATATTCGGTTTGTTTAGCATTATTTGTTTATGTCAACATATTTTGTATTTAGCATTTTCTTCATTTTATTTTGCTTAAATATTATCCATAATCATATGTCTGGAAAACCTAAACTTGAAATTAAGTGGCTACAGCTATTTGGATGTGATGGGATATGGGATATAGTTAGCTACATGTTGTAAACAAAAAAATAATGCTGATCAAACCATAATAATTCCTCCATTTGATGAAGTGATGCTAGGAACACAATTTAATAACTAGGAGTATTTGAGAACTGGATTTTTGCCAGAATGTGACTGGGTCTTGCGCCTTGACCATGCTAATTTGCATAATATAGCCTAAAACGCAAACTGTTCACCTCCTGAAATTTCTGATGTAATTTATGTAAGATTATAGATTCACACAGTGAGCATGTGCTCTTGTGTAGCTCACTGAGCAGAGCATGAAACAAACAGTGGCAGAGTTGGAGGTTTAATTCCCAGAAGGACCACAGATACCGAAAGTATTTATTCTACTGATAGTAGCAATGCCAACGTCTTCTCTCTCTCACACACACACACAGTTTTGTATTACTATTACTATACTAGAATCTCACCACAGTGGCAGGGCGCATGTCTGATCTTGCGGAAAGTGAAAGAAGTGCGGGTGCCCCTCTTGTTCAAGGTGAGGTTGCTATGGTAACTGAGGTCAGAAGTTGCGGAAGTAGGGGATTGTGGTTCGCAGGCTGGCACCATGTCAAACTTCCTAGGCGTAATCCTGAGAAGAGACGAGCAGTTGTGTTGCAGTCGATCATTAAATACAAATTGACAGCAATTAAGCTGTAAAATGTATGTATATACTTTAAGTGGTTAACAGACAGAAGGTGCGGATGTCATTACACCCTGAGTAAGACATGGGTATACTCTATATGCACCAGAGGAAAATGATGGATTAAAAAAAAAAAGCCCAGAGACAGAGTTGGGTGTACAATATAAAAAGCCCAGAGAAAGGTGAGTATATTCTTATCCTTTTGTCACATGCCATCCCCCTCTCTCTCCCTGTCTCTCTCTACTTTGGACTATATAATAAAGGCCAAAAAATTATCTAAAAAAAAACAAAAAAACACACACACAATAAAAGAACAGACTCCTAGAGGGAGAAACATATCCACCTGACACAATCCCACTCACCCATGGGTCCAGAGGTATCTGCTCTCTCCCTTCATCACCAGGAGGCTCCGCCCCGGCAACACTACGGCAACCATACGACCATCAGGGTGACGGAACTCCATCACCGTCTGTAACAACACAGACACACACACATGGTTCACACATCTACTTCTTAATAAAAGGCAGGAGGAAGAAGTCAAGGCCAAGTGCTGAAAGCCCTTTGTTTCCGGCTACAGCAGCACAATAACACAGCATTGAAGCTAGGGATAATACAGCCATATAACCGATTATTAGGCATTTTTAATGTTCCTCAGTCAGCTGTGTATTGTAAGACATTCATTATTATTGTTCAGGTAGGATTCAGAATTAGTAATTGTACTGAATTAGCTATTGAGCAAAAGTCAGACAATCTGTCTTTACTATCAAACCTGTTCCTTTACAACTGAACTGAAAACAACTTGAAACGTGAAGGTTTCTTCCGCTAGCTCAGCAGTTTTGACTGGCATCACCCAGAGAGAAAACTTCCTCTGCTTGCAATCTCACCAACAACCAGCAGAGGCATCTGCATCCCAACATTCTTGTTTGATCCTAATGTGTCCTTACAGTGCATAACAACATGAGCCCTGTTGGGAAATTACATCTACACAACTTCAAACTGTATCTCTCCCACTCCTGACAGCAGGAAAATTGGATTTTGTGAACTGGAACAGTGTGTGTGTGTGTGTGTGTGTGTGTGTGTGTGTGTGTGTGTGTGTGTGTGTGTGTGTGTGTGTGTGTGTGTGTGCGTGAGTGAATGAGAGGGACAGAGAGAAATGTGTTTGTGTATGAGTGTGAGTGAGAGAGAGAGAGAGAGAGAGAGAGATGTACATACAACACCAGAGAATTATCAAATCTTTCCTGAAGTGAAATTGCGCACACACTTATACACACACACACACACATACAGTAATGGCAGGGTTGCGCTGTTCCCATCTGAGGAGTATTAGCCAATCAAAGAAACCGGTGGAATGTGACCAAATCGATGGTGATGCTGGCAGCTACACTTTGCTACAAGACTCCGCTATTCATCATTCTCCCTCTCACTCTCACGCACACACACACATGTACACATACGTCTACAGGCGGACACACAATCACGTCTTTCCCGCTCTTCTTTCCCCCCATTTTTATCATAATGACAAGCCAACTCTCTCACTCTGTTCTGCCATATGAAAAGGCGACGTGTCCATTTACACATTTCAGTGAGACACATACTGACAAATTCCAAACCGTCCTGCCATGACACAAAATCTGCCATGAAAAACACTACAGCTGATCTATAATGTGCGCCACGCCCGCATGCTGTCTGTCAGTCTGTGTGTATGACTGATGCCGTGACAGATGACAGGCTTTTGTTAATGGGGCCTCTGTGTTTCAGACAAGCAGGGACAGATGGGTGTTCATCTAAATCGGTCCCACATCACTCTGCAGCGACTAAATCAGTCCCCTTGTCACACCTACAACACACAAGGGCACAGTAATACCCGCTGAAACTAAAATATGAGCCACTTATGGTTTACACACACACACTCCCATCACCCTCACTCTCTCTGTCTCTCTCTTTTATTAACAACATACTGAATGAACTGGAAGGCCACAATAAGTGAGAGAGAGTGTAACTATGTGTGTATGAGAGAGAGAGAGAGAGAGAGAGGAGAGAGAGAGAGAGAGAATAAGATGTAGCAAGCAAGATGACAAAATGTTCTCAGTAAATTCACAAGGACACAAAATCCAAATTTACTGACACACACACACACACACACACACACACACACACACACACACACACACACACACACACACACACACACACACACACACACACACACACACACACACACACACACACACACACACACACACACACACACACACACACACACACACACACACACACACACACACACACACTCATCTCTGTCAGTTGTGCACCCTGAGATGGATGAATCACACTGGTCAGTGAAGTGACACTAATTTGATTGATTTAATCCTGACACAGAAACAAAAACGTGCCTGAAAACATTGCACATTGCATCATTTGCATCCACCTCTTTGCCTTTTCACTGTATTATAAGAAATGTATTAATCAGATCATCACTTTTTTATCTTTCAATGTGTTACTGATGTTGTTCTTAATGTTGTTCTTGTTTCTTCTTGTTGAAAATAACTTGAGTTACACTCTGCACTATCTTCAATAGTCGCTATACAAACTGATTGATGAATTGCTTGGATGGATATTTTACTAACCCACAGGCCAAATTATCTTCACCATCAGGTTGGTGTAGATGTTAAAAAGATAGAGCCCCAAATAAACATATCCAAAATCCTTAAGTTCCTGACTAACTGTGACAGACTGACTCCTTACCTTGGCCCCCAGGCTCAGTGAGAGGATGGTGTCCTCAAAGGCAGAGTGAGTGTCCACATGAGGAGGAATACCTGAAAACATTAAAACACACATATAAGATGAAACACTTTACAGCAAAGTCGAAAATGCATCAAGTTTTTTTTTTTTTTTTGTAAATATATATTTGTGTACGTTTAGTAGAATAAGTTCAGCTTTCTTTTTGCGGTGCAGCTGGTTGCCCTCGTCCCTTTTGGGATGTGAAAATCTCACTTGAGATTAAAGAATGAGAATGAGTTTATTTGTATAATCAAAAAACAAGCATAATAAATGACCATTCCTGTATAGCTTGGTTGCTTTAACTATGGGGGTTAAGACACAAAATGGGTCAGAAGCTTACCGCTAGTCTTAGTAGATCCCAACATGACAGTAGTAGCAATATGTTTCAATAAGCCTGGATCACAGATGCAGGAACAAATTTCTTATGTGGGTCCCAATCTGAAAAGGGTTTATAACCACCGCACTAGATCTATCATCAACAGATTCTAACAGGCACAGAGGAATTTGCATCTCTTAATCAAGGCATGTTGGGAAGGTAAAACTCTTCTGCCACCTTGTGGTGAAAATCAGTACATCCTACTAGGCCTTCCTTGATTTTGTTAGAAAAATTCCCTCATAGGAGAGTCCTGTATGAAAACATATGGTTACATATTTGATCATTAATTTTGTGACCACACTTAAATCATTTGGTCCAAAGTGCCAATGAGTACTACTGTTTTTTTTTAACTTTCTCTCTAAGAGACTTGGTCAATGATTCACACTCCCACTCTAACAAGTTTGATAGAAATGGAACCAGTCCAGCACTCCCATTCAGATTATGTAAATAACACACCCTGTCCTGACTGGTACTGGTTGACAGTCAGCTGGTCTGGCATGATGTCGATGTGTCTGTTCCTCACACACCGCTCCAATATAGGCATACACTCCTCGGGAAGACCTGGACACAATGCCACACAAACATGCAAACACACACACACACATATTACACTGACGCAATCTGCAAAATGAAACAGTGCCGCTATTATTTCCAGCCAATTTGTTCCTATTCATTCCCCAATGACGTACCATTACCCCCACTACTACAAAGACAATGAGAGATAATGACTATGTATAATCTATAATAACAATGTTCTGTGCTAAAAATGAATTTTAGGTGAAAACAGAAATAATGAGAAATCTTCTCTTTATGAGAAATAAAGAAACTCATTCAATCTTTGAGATTTTAGTTGCTTTCGTTTGTGTCATTTTCAACCAAACGCATATTAGCATGCCATGTACCAGTAGAGTTAAAGAGAATGAAAACAACAGGTCATTCTCTCTGATATAATAAGCAGGTGAAAACTGATCTGATTTTTTTCTCAACTCACCTGCGGATAATGGCTTGTCTTTGTCCACATTGTTGTTGTCGTAGCGAAATTCATAGCCATAATGTTTCACTCTTCTATGCTTCAGAGCTTTCTGAGCTGAAAGACATGAGAGGATGAACGTGACAAACCAACAAAATGGCAGATAACTTATATTATTTATTACTTATCATCTCTGAATAATTTAATCTCATATAACATCAAAATGATCCAGACTGAAACATGATTATTAACGATTCATTAAGATTTGTATTTCTTATTGTTTAATGGGAGAGTTTGGTTTCGCAATTTTGAATTTATATAATTACTATAATTTTCTATAATAACTGTCATTTTGGAAATTATAATTCATTATTATTATAGCCTCGATGAAAAGAAACATCACTGTCTGGCACACACACAAAATGTATTATATCTTTAAAAATATATTTTTCCCATCAATTCTACTCTATTTTCCACTGATGGTAAGGTATGATTTAGAATTATATATATATAATTATAATTAAGAGGTTCTGGCATAGCAGCCTGACCAGAACATAACAACGACACATAATCTGACAAAACGCATTATGTAGCCCCTCACCAGTGACATCACCATTAGTGGACGACCAGTCAACAGCAGCCAGCAGCAAAGCCTCTTCCTCTGCAGACACAAAGTCCTCCACCAAGACTAAGCCCTCCGGCAAAGAGACGCACGCATCCGCCTCACAGGCTACTGCATGAACACATGTAAATAAGGTTCACTGGCTACTGCATGGAGATACAGTATACACACAGTCAAATTTAAGATGGAGGTGGACCTCTTATTCACAGTCACTGATTAAGGAGGGTCTGCCAAAAACATCTGTCTGTCATAAAATAAATATTTAAGATACCCTCACTGTGAGTGTGACCCTGTTTTTTTGACACACACACACACACACACACACACACACACACACATTGGCGTCAGGTTTCTTGGGTCCTGCATCGGAATACACATACACACATACGCTACACACCTCAGCATCACTGGCAAACCTTTGGAGACACATGCACATACAGGCAGACTGGTACCAATAGCAGCTAAGGTATCAACAATTTACAATACAATGTGTGTGTGTGTGTGTGTGTGTGTGTGCCAATGTTTCAGACAGGTACCTGAGTTGACAAAGCTTAGGTAGAGTGTGACACTATTCTCTCCACACTGCAGCTGTTCGCCGTTAAGAAGGACGTGGGCTTTCTGAGCGCTCTCCTCTGATCTGGAGACAGAATAACAATGACACCTCACACAGGACTTACAGTTCAAGAAACAACAACAGTAGCAAGAAGAAGAACAAGAATTATTAGGCTGTGTTTCATACCAGGACATTCTAAAGTAGGCAAACCTTGGTTTAAGGCAAAAACTGAGTTAACCCTGCTCTTGAATTATCTCCTACTGTGATTAAAGGCATCAAACAAGCCTTGGTTCAATACGCAGCCTCAGAATGAGGATACACCTGACCTAAGAGCTGCAGAAAAGCTGAGACCTTGTCAGTAAGATAGTACAGCACGCCTTGGCTGAAGCTACTGCCCATCCATCATACGTACCTGTATGTGACAAAGGCATAGGGTTTGTGAGGAGGCATGACCAGAGTCTCCAGCTCTCCCAGCTCCTTCAGCACTGCAGCCAGCTGCTCTCGACTCACCCCATTCCCCAGCCCGCCATTAGCCACCACCAAACTCTGTGGAGGACAACAGATAGATATGGCTTTTAACAGAGGATGACAGGTTCATTTTATAAATGGCATTTCTACTTTATTAGACCATATACAATGAACAGAGACAAGAACTATACGAAGAGAAGATGACATCCAAAACAATCTGAACCAATAACATCACCAGGATAGTAAACTGTGTCTTAGGAGATGAGACTTGCATTGAATATTATGTAACTGTTGTGACAAAACAGGGGGTTATTTGGGTAAGGAGCATGGCAACTGGGCTATGTAATTGGGAAATTCATTACCGTTATGTATTAACATAATTAACCCAACCAACACACACAAGCACCAGTAAAACATCTCTGCTGTTAATGTCTATTAATATCTTTCCACAGTCAGTTGCTGCACGCTGACAGTAAAGCAATAATTGTATTATCATGAAACTAACTGGCTAACGTGTCTTCTTTTAAAAGTTATCTCACCTGGGCTGACAAAAACCCTGCTTCGGATTTTATCTCGTCTATTATACAGGAAGGTTAAACTCTACTTGGAGCTGGAGAGGGGTTGCTGTCATTAGCTGTTAGCTAGCTTGCTTCACTGCCTGCTACCAGCTTCCTGATTATAAATATTATTTTCCTTTACCTTGGTAGGCTGCGGTGCTGTACTGATGCCCTCATGTTTCAGTAAAGTGTGACTGGCTTTTATTTGTTTGCGGAGAAGTTTCCTCTCCTCTTTACTCCTTTTAGCAGCCTTCACGTTTTCCACACTTGTGTCCATGGTGCCTCAGTACATTTTGTCCGGGTGCAACAAGAAGTACGGATTGATAGTTCCTAATTAAACGCTAGGACAGTAGGGTCCTTAACTTTTTAGTTTAGTAGTCTCTGGGTTTATTTCAGGCACAGATTTGAATCAAGTGTTGTACTAGCAAGAGCGTGCCCCTTTCAAATATTTTCTTTGACCGTCTTTCGTATTTCTAGGAAAAGGGTTAGTCTATTTTTCCGAAAGTGGTCATTCTGGCCACTGACTTCCCACTGTACTGTTTGTCATTTTTAGTATTTTCTGCAATCTATCAAACTGTCTGTTAGTTTTAGCAGTTCACAAAGGGTCTACTCTGCAAAAACGGTCACTGGAGAATGCGGGCATCGATCCCGCTACCTCTCGCATGCTAAGCGAGCGCTCTACCATTTGAGCTAATTCCCCTCTAGGCGCCAGTAAGGCTGACAGGATCAACTTAGGTGATGTCTCTTACGGTGGGCTATTGTTCAGTAGATTTGAGGGCTGGTTAGAATTGATGGGAAAAACATATTTTTAAAGATATAATAAATGTTGTGTATGTGCCAGACATTCTGATCCATATAGGCCTACCTCAAAATCAACATTACAGAATCCACATTTGCAGTCTTTCAATAGACCTCTATCTCGCCATGTTGGACAATTAATGTTATAACCACAGACCGTCATGTTAGGCCAAAAAGACACGAGTCAAGTGTAAAAGGCAGTTATGTTACATTCATTCATTTATCAGCACAAGTAGGCTATACAATGCATAGAAACATAGAGACAAAATGCAATGTCCCATTGGATGTCAAAAATAATTAAAGATTTTGAAAAGAAAAACTTTCTCTCCAAACTGTTTTGAATTAATTAATTCAAGGATCCTTTTAAAAATAATGGTTCACAAGAGAATCTCTCATTAATCATCATGGTTGTTTTGATGGTTTTGTTCATGAATAGAACACTGAATACTAATTTTTATATATATTCAGCATGCATAGCCTGCATTCCTCGGCAGTTACATCACAGTTTCTTGGTTACATACAGTATAATGCCTTTGATGTCTCTAAATCCATCCTGAAACCACCCTTTCAGTGGGATCAAGATGATCCTGATTTCTGGCATCAAAATTCTCCTAATCTCTGCCTTTGAGTTTTGAAAAAAGCAGAAACAACATTTAAATTGGATTAAATGTACGATTGGATTACCAAATTCAAATCTGAATGATCAGATCATTTACCTGTTTTGAAAAACCCAATTTTCAGGTTTAATCCAATATGATTACTGAAATCCTAACCGATAAATTTTGAAAAACTGGGCCCTGCTGAAGTCTTTGGTTTGAATAACAATCTGCATACTGTCGGCCCTCCATGACTTCTGGTTTGACACTCCTGGTATATGGACCTATAATGCTCCTATAGGGACTTATAGTGTGTCTGTGGTACTCAGTAGTGTGTTTATAGTGACCTTATAAAGCTTTATGGTATTTTTATCTCTTATGGGTAATATTCCTATAGGATTACTCTTGTTCTCCTTGTAAAGGTTCCCTGCTTTTGGTTTCTGCTCTCTGTCTCTCTTCTGTTTTGACCAACCCATCTCTCACCTGGCATCCATGCCTCGCTGAAGTCACAGCATTGTTTCGCTATGTGGTTTCACTGTATAGGCCCTATACCCTGATGGCAAATCCACGCTGCATGCCTCCCTAATCTCCCAACAAAAGACAGATATAAATGCTCCATGGAGAATTCAGTAGGCCTGGTGAACTCAATACTAAGGCATGAAGTTTAAGGATATGGGGTTGCTATCCTGGGGAGACTGTTTGCCCTGCCGTTTTCCATTTCATTCATTCATTCATCATCGGGCCCTCTTCAAATTCTGGCAAGTGAGGATAACTTTGCATTAACGCAGGATGAAAAATACTGTTGCCATATGTAAATGCAGTGGAAAGAATTCCCATTACTGCTGATAGCTGCTCCTCATCAAATGCACAGTTTAATGGCATGCCCTGATTTCTTTGAACGATTGGTCAGGTTGGGTGCATTGCATAACTCTGGGTGCCAGCGTAAGAACCTAAATCTCTCATTTGGGTCCCACTCTGAGAGAGTTAGAGAACCCATTATTTAGGCTATAAAGCCATGTAAAACCCTGCATCTGTCCTGCAGTGATATGCTTAGATAAGGAAGTGTTAGTCTGCATGGAGGCATGAGTTCGTTGGAATGGAGACATATTTGGCTGTAAGTTATAATGAGAGATGGTGGTGAAAGGAAGCTGGGTGGGTCGTAGGGGTGCAGATCAGAGGGTGCCTTTCTACAGCCTGCTAGCAGTGAAGTTAGACTGCTAATCCTCGGCTGGGTGCCCCTCCTCTGTCCATGCATGTCAGTGATCAGCAGAAAAGCTTGATGGGCCTTGGTTTAACTGATCAATTCTTCCCGCCGTTCTGTTTCCGTTGTGCTGTGCTGTAGTCGCTGCCCAGTCTAGGCCTCCTCGCTCTCAAAGGAGCCAATTAGTGCAGATCCTGTGTTTGGATTCCACCACTGCTAGACTAATGACTCTGCAGCCCTGTGGGTGTGAGTGTGTATTTCCAGTGTGCATGTGCAGGCTGTATGTATTTGTGTGTGCGCATGCACGCTTGTGTGCATGCATATGTAAATGTGCGTGTGTTGTATAATAAAGTCCTCACCTGTCCTCGGCCATCTCAGTAATTACAGTGCAGAGCTGGGCCGGCCAGTGGGAACCCTTCGTTTTAACAGCATGCTTAGTTCAGTCGACAAAACAACAGCTGTTCGGACAGGAGAGCACGCGGCTGCCCTCTCCTCCATTATAACAGTCTATTCCATTTTGATTTTAAAAACAGTCTAAACACATAATCACTCCTCTATGAGCAGCGGATGCCCCTGGACACTGTTCTGCTTTGGTTTTGGGAATTGATTAAAGCCCATCCACCCATTCTTAGCATTCACAACAAAAACATTTGCCATGCAATGCAACTTCTCTCTCCTCTCTAAACAGCCCGCACTAATAACCTCATCACCCCACTCACATTTCCAAGCTTCTTTGAAATCTCAAAAAGTGAAAACTTATGGCTTGAGGCCATTTGAGGTTGAGATTTAGATGACATTTCACTTTGGTGGAATACTTTCCCCTTTCAGCATGTACTGTATATCTTCTTAGCAGTTCAGGAGCAGTCAAACTTCAATGAACTGCCCCGAAGATCTGGTGTCACCACAGACATTCAGGAGGTTTCCCATATATTCTTAAGTGCAAACATATTTTTAAACTATGCGTTCAATGGCAGTTGACCATTCATGAACTCCTAGGGAAGGCACATGCACTAATGAATGTAAATGTTCGACCAAAGGGAAATATCACTTTAAGGTTACGACCAGGGGATTTGGAAGATGTTTCCCCTGTCAGTGCTCAAGGGCAGCCTCAGCCCACACAGAGCCAAGCTTTAAAAAAAGCAGCGCAGTGGTGAGAACTGCAGTGGAACCATGTGTATGCCCTGAGGCATGCCACCACTGTTTGAAATGTAGGACCGGTAGCCGGGGGCCAAACTCCTGCAGCTGACATCTTTGTATTCTAATTAGCTGGAGACAGAGGGACGGAGACGGAGGGATCAAGAGAGAGCACTCCGCAGAAACCAGATCCCGCTTTTTAAAATAGTGGTTCTGATCTGTACCGCTCTCCAGGGGCTCGGTGTAAGCAGATATCCGTCTGTTCTTGGAGAAAGTTCTCGGTGTAAAGCTGAGGTGATGAAACAGCCAGGTGAGTGCAGAAA